>NC_142460.1:58927415-59230445 GCF_049115385.1 Moschus berezovskii
ACTATTCCTGCCCTTGAGTAGCTAACAGTTGGAGATGCAGAGTTTGAATTTAGATAATTGAGAGCATCATGCACTAAGTATTATCCAATTGTTATAAACTAAGCTTTACAAGAATAGAGAGAAGAGTATTTGTAATTTGACTCAGAAAAAAAATTATTTAGATCTTAAGGGACAAGAATGATACATTCAATTACTTTTGTGGATGCAATAAATTACTACAAACTTTGTGACATAAATCAACACAAATTTATTATCTTACAGTCAGAGTTCAGAAGTCAAAAAATAGGTCTCACAGGACTAAAATAAATTTGTCAGCAAGATTTTATTTATTTTTTGGAGGCTCCAGGTTAAGAATTACTCCCACTGAAGTAGTCCCCTCTCTTTGAGTAAAGACAGAACCTGTGATTTGCTTCTAAGCAAAGAATAGGGAAAGAATCCAAATCCAAGGTCATTTGTGCTATTGGTAGAATCCAGTTTTTGAGGCTGTTGGGTTGAGGCCCTCATTTCCCTGCTATCAGTCAGAACTTGGTCTTTGCTCCTGGGGACTGCTGTCATTCTTTCTCATGGCCTCATCTATCTCCACCAGTGGCATGTTGGAGTCCCTTCTTGGGCTTCCAATCTCTCTTAATTCCTCTTCTACCATTAGGTAGAGAAAACTCTCTGCTTATAATAGGGCTTGTGGGATTTAAATCATGTCCACATGAATAATCATCTGATCTTAAGATCAAATGTGCTATATAGAATAATAATCATTGAAGTGATATCTCAACATACTCACTAGTACTGGGGATTAGGTTATGGAATCTTGGGAGCTATATTTTAGAGTTATGACTCTATACTTATGATTTAGACTCTATCTTAGCAGATTGTTGAGAAAGGGTCTCTTTTTGGCTTTGAGGAAGCAAACAGCCCTGTTGTGAACTGCCTATGAAAAGGCCACATAACAGAACTGCCTCTAGAAACTGGGAGTGGCCTCCAGTCAACAGTTCTTAATAAACTGAGACTCAGTCCTATAAGCAGAACCTCAAGAATTTCAATTCCTCCAACAGAGTTTGAGCTTGGTAGAGGACCTTGAACATTAGCAAGGCAGATAGTCTGACTGATGCTTTGATTTCAACCCCGTGAGACCCTGAGTAGAGTACTCAGCTAAACTGTGCCTCCTCTCCTGATCCTCAGAAACTATGAGATGACATGTGATAATAAGAACCTCATTTTTTGTGTGTTTTGTTTTAAGTCACTAAACTGTGGTAATTTGTTACAAGCAACAGAATACTAGCACATGGGACTTCCTTTTGGAGATCTTGATTCAGAAAATCTGGGGTCAGAATTAAAACCTGTAGTTTATCAAATAACAGAGGGGAATTTGATGCAGATAGTCTCTTAGCTAGTTTGAGAAAACCTGAATTATTTCTCACAATTCTGTCTTTCATTAAGATGTAGAAAAAGCTCATCACTGTGATTTTGTGCCTGGGAAAACTGCATGCAGCCAGAGTCTTCGTTCCTTCATTTCCTTCAGGAGGACATTACACAGTGAAAGTAGCTTAAAATTTGTAATAAACTGAGAAAGACCCCAGAGCAAGAGAAGCTACAAAATCCATGGCACTCAAGACATAAAGCAGCTTGTTCCTTCCAAAGATTGGGTAATTCAATCATCTTCCAGAAGGCCACCAGCAGGAGAATGATAGAAATGACATGTTTGCTGTTCACAGAAGAAGAAAAAATGTAATTGGAAGCAAATCAGATAAGATGTTCACAGATAAAGGAGGAAATATCTGCTGATTTAAAAAATTGTGTGCTAGTTTATTCACTGGCCAACAATAAATTTCCATTTTCATCTTCACAATTGAACCTTGATTAGAATTAAGTGTGAATTTTTTTGCATTCAGAAGGACAGTTTTTTTTTTAAATGCCTAGAGATAGATTTATAAAGAATAAAGATTAGTCACTTTAGCAGAAGAAGGTGCCATTTATCACTTCATAAACCTAATCACTGATTTCCTAAAAAATAGTAGTGACTACCAAGGCTGCAATTGTAATTTCAGTACTTAAAAACAAATTCAGTTTTTTATTAGCACACAAACTGCCTAGTTGTGCTTATTGTACTATATAGTTTTGAAGTGGTTCTGGAGCTTTCTTTTACAGGCTATATTAATCACAGGTTTTTTTTTTTTTTTTTGCCTAAAGTATACTTTGGCATTACTGAGGAATCAAAATAGCTAATTCTGAATTGAGGGCAAAGCCTAGTGGCATGTTGATACTAAGCTTATTAAATCATGCATATTTGGGAGAGGCAGATCAAACCATCACAATAAATGTTACTCTAAACATAGGAGATTTTTTTTTGTCAGCAGTATCACTTAAAATTCAACTATAACATTGAAATATTTCTTCAAAATTAATTTTCATAGTTGATAAAATATAGGAAAAAAAAGAGATTAAGGCCTTAGCAGAACTTTTGTGTGTAAAGAGTTGAGGATTGATTGATAAATAATATTTTATTGAAATAACTGAAAAAATTATTGAAATAGACTGATAATATTTGTACGTGCATCTGAATGGCATTTTAGAATTTATTGAAAAAGATCCTAAAAATCTTGCCTGTGACATAAGACTCCACTTTTAAATGATTAAAATAAAATATACAGCGGAAGTGACACATAGCCTACAAAGCCTAAAGTATTCCTTTTTACAGAAGAATGACTGATCTCTGCTCTAGTACTAGGTAGGACAATTTGATGACAACCACATGCCTATGATAAATTTTATAGCCATCTCTCTTTGTCAACACTACTCTCAGGATTTCCATGATAAAATACCGCAAACTAGATGACTTACACAACAGAAACTTATTTCCTCATGGTTCTGGAGACTAGAGGTCCAAAGTAAAGGTGTTGGCATGGGTGTTTTGGAGGGTTGTTACGGAAGGACATGTTCCAAGCTTCTCTTCCTGACTTATAGATGGACATCTTTTCCCTAAGTTCCTTCATTTACTCTCCCTCTGTGTGTGTCTCTGTTCAAATTTTCTTTTTTGTATAAGGACAGTGATCATCTTGGACTAAGGACACATACTCAAGACCTCTTTTAAACGTGGTTATCTTTGTAAAAATCCTATCACCAAATAATGTCACATTCTGAGGTAGTGAAAGTTACGATTTCAACATATGGATTTGGGAGTGACACAATTCAATGGTTGAATAACAACAGAATTCTCTAATATTCTCTCCATCACTCAAATTTTAAGTTGAAAGAGAACTATATAGATTATATGATTTTCCCAAGGTCAAATGGCTAAGAATGAGGAGCACAGTGGCTGGCCATCAAAATGTGAGAAGGACCAATTGAGAGGATCATTGAAGCTGATCCTCTTACAACTACATGTTCAGTTCAGTTCAGTCGCTCAGTCGTGTCTGACTCTCCGCGACCCCATGAATCACAGCACGCCAGGCCTCCCTGTCCATCACCAACTCCCGGAGTTCAATCAAACTCATGTCCACAGAGTCAGTGATGCCATCCAGCCAACTCATTCTCTGTCGTCTCCTTCTCCTCCCGCCCCCAATCCTTGCCATCATCAGAGTCTTTTCCAGTGAGTCAACTCTTCGCATGAGGTGGCCAAGTATTGGAGTTTCAGCTTTAGCATCAGTCCTTCCAATGAACACCCAGGATTGATCTCCTTTAGAATGGACTGGTTGGATCTCCTTTTCAGTCCAAGGGACTCTCAAGAGTCTTCTCCAACACCACAGTTGAAAAGCATCAATTCTTCGGTGATCAGCTTTCTTCACAGTCCAACTCTCACATCCAACATTGACCACTGGAAAAACCATAGCCTTGACTAGATGGACCTTGGTTGGCAAACTAATGTCTCTGCTTTTTAATATGCTATCAAGTTGGTCATAACTTTCCTTCCAAGGAGTAAGCATCTTTTAATTTCGTGGCTGCAATCAGCATCCGCAGTGACTTTGGAGCCCAAAAAAATAAAGTCTGACACTGTTTCCCCATCTATTTCCCATGAAGTGATGGGACCAGATGCCATGATCTTTGTTTTCTGAATGTTGAACTTCAAGCCAACCTTTTCACTCCCCTCTTTCGGAGGCTTTTTCATTCCTCTTCACTTTCTGCCATAAGGGTGGTGTCATCTGCATATCTGAGGTTATTGATCTTTCTCCCGGCAATCTTGATTCCAGCTTGTGCTTCTTCCAGCCCAGTGTTCCTCATGATGTACTCTGCATATAAGTTAAATAAGTAGGGTGACAATATACAACCTTGACGTACTCCTTTTCTTATTTGGAACCAGTCTGTTCCATGTCCAGTTCTAACTGTTGCTTCCTGACCTGCATACAGGTTTCTCAAGAGGCAGGTCAGGTGGTCTGGTATTCCCATCTCTTTCAGAATCGTGCACAGTTTATTGTGATCCACACAGTCAAAGGCTTTGGCATAGTCAATGAAGCAGAAATAGATGTTTTTCTGGACCTCTCTTGCTTTTTCCATGATCCAGCGTATGTTGGCAATTTGATCTCTGGTGCCTCTGCCTTTTCTAAAACTTGCTTGAACATCTGGAAGTTCAAGGTTCAACTACATGAGAGGTTGCCAAAGAACCCAGTATTTGAAGCAAATTGAAAAGGTGAAAAAGCTCAGTAAGTGGGTGCCTCATGGGTTGACAGAGACCTCAAAAAAACAGTCATTTTGAAGTGTTGTCTTCTCTTATTCTATGCTACAACAATGAACCATTTCTCAGATTGTGACATGTGACAAAAAGTGGATTTTTTATCACAACTGGTGATGAGCAGCTCAGTGGTTGGATTGAGAAGAAGCTCCAAAGCACTTCCCAAAAGCAAACTTGAACAACAACAACAAAAAAGTTATGATAACTCTTTGGTGGTCTGCTGCTAGTCTGATCCACTACAGCTTCCCAAATCCTGGGGAAACCACTACATCTAAGTATGCTCAGCAAATTGATGAGATGCACCAAAACTGCAATGTCTGTAGCCAGCACTGGTCAACAGAAAGGGCCCAATTTTTCTCCACAAGTCTGACTATAAATCGCACAACAAATGCTTCAAAGTTGAACAAATTGGGCTACTAAGTTTTACCTCATCCTCCATTTTCACCTGACCTCTCACCAACCAACTACCACTTCATCAAGCATCTTGGTGACTTTTTGCAGGGAAAATGCTTCCACAACCAGCAGGAGGCAGAAAATGCTTTCCAAGAGTTCATTGAATCCTAAAGCATGGATTTTTATGCTACAGGAATAAAACAACTTATTTCTTGTTGGCAAAAATGTGTTGATTGTTACTCTTTCCATTGTAATTGTTCCTGTTTTGATTAATAAAGATGTGTTTGAGCCTAGTTATAATGATTAATAATTCACGGTCTGAAACTGCAATTACACTTGCACCGACCCTAGTGGTAAAGAATCTGCCTGCTAATGTAGGAGACATCAAAGACACGGGTTCAATCCCTGGGTTGGGAAGATCCTCTGGAGAAGGAAATGGCAACCCACTCCAGTATTCTTGCCTGGAGAATCCCATGAACAGAGAGCCCTGGCAGGCTACAGTCCATGGGATCAGAGTTAGACACAACTGAAGTGACTTAGCCTGCATGTAACACTATGTATATTGTCCTCTAAAACTGTCCAAGCAGTCTTGCCCTCCTCCAAAGCATGTTGTCTACCAAATGCTGGCTTCTGGGCTCCTGCTTCTGCTCTCTGCTCATGATAAGGTTCAGCCTCCCACTGGACTAAACTAAGCTACATGGTAGGAGGATCTTTAGAGATCCTCAGTCTTGGCAAGACGAGAACAGCTTCCAAAATGAATCTAAACTGAGACCATCTCTTCCATTGCACAGATGTCATTGACTTAATTATATTTCCTGTGATAAAATATTGAATGTCTCCTCCAGCCACTACTATCTAGAGTTTTATTGTTTAACTACACCATGCTTATTTTTGAAACATCAACTGATGTATGAGTTCATCATCTTTTTAAGTGCATCATTTAATTAGAAGCCAGAAAAGCACACATTCAAAGTCAATTGCTCCATCTAAGTTTGGCCAGCATTCTTTTTACACTACAGTTTAACCTGAATGATAAATATCAATATTAGCCTTTCTCCAGTTAGGCTTACTGAGTAACAGGTATCTAAATAATTTAAGAAACATATTTGCATTGAATTATGTAACTTGAATTATGCAGACTACAGGTCCAAACTCTTCCAAGAAATGCTAAATATTTATGTTACTTTGTTGACCAGTTTTTAGAACTTTCTTTGTTTTAATCTGAGTAAATGCATATTTCTGTACACATGCAATCATCTTATTCATGGCTCTCCCTCTCTTCTGTCTTAATAAAAATTGCATTGATTTGTTTATAAACCTGTTATAACTTTCATGTATAATATTACTTAGTTATATTTGTATATAACATGGCTTTGTCTACAAATATGATTTATACTAATTATTCTGCATTATTGTTTGCAATTATGGAAACAACCACACAGTAAAGCTGTGTGCTATTTTGCTTTTATATCCTAAATCTAGGCCTCTGCTCAATAGTTCTCCAGAACAGTTGAGTCCCTTCTTCCTTGATGATTCTTGTTGAAATTGAGTAAAAACTTAAAGCAACGTAAGGCTTTTCCCTGGACCATTGTGTCTCTAACACTATACAGCTCTCCTCCAAAGCCCCAGAAAACCCATTTCAGTGAGTAGGATTTTAAGAATTCTCAATACCAGGTAGTTCTGAACACTGGCAACCTGCAGAAACCATGGAAGTTTCAAAATGTTCAGTTTTGAGGGTAAAGTTATAAATTCTCTGGACTTCCAGAACCCTCAAAATGGAGGTCAGCTTTTGAGGCTTGAGGACTACTGATATTGTGACTGTCTAATTTAGAGGTGGGCTTCCCTGGTGGCTCAGAGGTTAAAGCATCTGCCCCCAATGTGGGAGACCCGGGTTCGATCCCTGGGTCGGGAAGATCCCCTGGAGAAGGAAACGGTAACCCACTCCAGTATTCTTGCCTGGAGAATCCCATGGACGGAGAAGCCTGGTAGGCTACAGTCCACGGGGTTGCAAAGAGTCGGACACGACTGAGCGACGGAACGGAACGGAATTTAGAGGTGGGAAGCAGGATTGCTTCTCCCAACATAATCAAGCATATGAATTGAAGTGAAAATGAAAGTCACTCAGCTGTGTTTGACTCTTTGTGATCCCATGGACTATACAGTCCATGAAACTCTCCAGGCCAGAATATTGGAGTAGGTAGCTATTCCCTTCTTCAGGGGATCTTCCCAACCCTGGGATCAAACACAGGTCTCCCACATTGCAAGTAGATTCTTCACCAGCTGAGCCACCAGGGAAGCCCAGGAATACTGGACCTATCCCTTCTCCAGAAGATCTTCCCTGCCTAGGAATTGAACTGGGGTCTCCTGCATTGAAGGCGGATTCTTTACCAGCTGAGCTACTAGGGGCACAGTAGATAAAATATATCTCTCTGTAAATACTGGTGATGCTTTATGCTTATCCTCCAAATTTAAATTTTGTGCCACGAGTTGAGGCCCAGAGATTTGCATTTTAAACAAGAAATCTGGTGTTTTCTTTCAGGTGAGCTTTCCTTTGAGAAAACAAATGGGAGAGGTAAGGCCCTTTTCCATGCTTCTCTTACTTTGCATCATTATGGTATCTAGGGGCTCCTGATTTATTGTAGCTACATGCTACCCCTGGTCCCATCATTCCATGGATATCCATGATGCCAGCTCAGTGACTGCCTCTTGTACCATCAGCTCTGACTTGAAGAGGGGAACAAAACTGATGCTGGTCATTTTCTCACTGAACATTTATAATCTTGATCTTGGACAGTTCCTGAGTGGGGCATTTGTTGCCATATGAGGGAGATATAATTGAAATGTCCTCCAGAATTGGGAAAATGTTTGCTTTCATTCTGGAAAGGTAGGCCAGCTTTCTCAAGTCAATATCCTCAGAGGACTTCATCCAAATGTCCCTATACCATTTTTCAGAATCCCACACTTTTATAACCAGGGCTCTGATCTGAACAAAATCCAGATACCTCTGGAGCTCTGCAACTCTATCAGTGGTTCAGTTTCTTGATTATCTGTTAAATTTGACCATTCAATACTTGTCATTGGTCTTCAGTTTCTCATTATCTCCCTACAGGTTATCAATACATATTAATAATAACCAGTAAACTCTACTATCATATGCATGGATCTTTGGACCTACACATTCCTCTCCACTGAACCATTTACCCAGGTCATCACCAGTCAAAGTTTTAGCTGTTGTGCCAGAGACTATCTATACATCTGTCTCCTTTGCCTACTGTGTGCTGAGTCCTAACTCTAAATGTTGTTTGTTTTGTTGGGCCACTCTCGGTACCTGTAGTGTGAATTTGTGTCCTCTGACAGGCAGGTGCTAAGGCAGGATTATATGTCAGGGATTTATTTGGGGAAAGTGTCTATAAGGGAAAAGGGAATGGAGCCAGAGGAGGTGATGGTGAACCTATAAGACCATCATACAGGTCTGACCCATATGAAGGAGAAAGGAAGGGTTGTGTAGAAAGAGTCTCAGATTATAGTATGTTTCTGAGAAAGTTTGGATAGGCCCATGGCGGAGTCCTTAAGCCAAAGGCTCTCAAGCGAGGAATCACACCTCTTGTAGGACTGAACCTGTTTTAGTATCCTTATCATACTCAATAATTTGCTGAGGGCAGCTGGGGGAAGCATAGCCTCAGTGAGGCTGCAATGGCTTCAGAGCGCAACCTCTCAGGCTGTCTGTCAATTACATGCCCCACAGCAGGAGAATCATGCAAAAAATCATGGAAAACTGAATGCATTTAATAATATCTGATTCAAACTAGGCAGCTGTTTAGCTGCCTGGGAGTGGGATTTTTTTTTTTTTTTAATCAACAACTGGGAATTTTTTGCCCACTGTTTGCCATCTCCAGGGGCAAAGTGAAATGAATAACTAAGATACTTATGAGTTTTTCTGAGATGAGTTAAGTCCTAAGTATAGTAAAATATGAACCTAGAACCTCTTAGGCTAAGTATTTCTTCTAAGAGGAGTTTGCTAAGAGGATTCTTATCTCCTTGGTGTACCAGTAAGAACGCCAGCCAAGTTGTATTTTCTGTCATCAGTCCCTCTCCTGCTGTTGTTGCTGCTGCAGCAAATAGACTTCTGCCTTAAGAATTCTGTAGAGTTTGCTATGTCAGTGCATCAACCCTAAATTCAAAGTTACACTATAGTGGATTCTTTTGTTTGCAGGTGTTGTTTTGGAAGTAACTTCAGAATTTTCTATTTTTTTTAATATCCTGTATCAAATGTAATGTAGTTTGAGCATTTGAATATCTTTTCAGAATAGGGTACAATAGATTCAGATAACTTGTGAGGAGATCATTCAAACAAAATTTTGAAATGTGCTCCAGATATTTAAAAATTGTTTAAATTTATTGAAGGCATTTTAGAAACCCTTCAGTCTCTACTAATGCTTTTCATTTATTGACTGTTTTAGAATTTAATATAGTATTTCAGTTCAGTTCAGTCGCTCAGTCATGTCCTACTCTTTGCAACCCCATGAATCACAGCATGCCAGGCCTCCCTGTCCATCACCAATTCTCGGAGTTCACTCAAACTCATGTCCATCGAGTCAGTGATGCCATCCAGCCATCTCATTCTCTGTCGTCCCGTCTCCTCCCGCCCCCAATCCTTCCCAGCATCACAGTCTTTTCCAGTGAGTCAACTCTTTGCATGAGGTGGCCAAAGTATTGGAGTTTCAGCTTTAGCATCAGTCCTTCCAATGAACACCCAGGACTGATCTCCTTTAGAATGGACTGGTTGGATCTCCTTGCAGTCCAAGGGATTCTCAAGAGTCTTCTCCAGCACCACAGTTCAAAAGCATCAAATCTTCGGCGATCAACTTTCTTCACAGTCCAACTCTCACATCCATACATGACCACGGGAAAAACCATAGCCTTGACTAGACGGACCTTTGTTGGCAAAGTAATGTCTCTGCTTTTTAATATACTATTTAGGTTGGTCATAACTTTCCTTCCAAGGGGTAAGCGTCTTTTAATTTCATGGCTAGTTTCTGCCTAATTAAAATAGAGTGCTTAAATTGTTTTATAACAGTTATAAAAATTTAAGCTAAAAAATGGAATCTGACATAGAGGGCTTATTGCTTGCAGAAAGCTAATATCCTGAGACATGGCACATAATAGACAATGTAGTCGCTTTTGTTGGCAAAGCAATTATTAGTGATGATTATGTGCAGATCAGAATGATATTAATACTTATGGTAGTAATGTCTGTTAAGAAACTAAACATATCTTGCTCAAATTCTGAGAAAAATTAAATAAATATAAAATGCTAAACTTTGGCCATTTTTAAACCATTAGAGAGGAAAGTTCTGATATTACCCTGCAAGAATCTAGACTAGTGGTGTTATAAAATAATGACTTTTAAAAACAGAGGTATAATTTCATAGAGGTATTCTCTATTCCACAGAGATATAACTGACATACAACATTATGTTAGTTTCAAGTGTATGACACAATGATTCAAAATTTTTATATATTGTGAAATAATCACCACAATAAGTCTAGTTAATATCTGTCATTATATAGCTAATAAATTTTTTCTTATGATGAGAACTTTGAAGATTTACTCTCTTAAAAACTTTCAAATATGCAGCAGAGTATTATTAACTATAGTCACGTTGTATGTTACATCCCATCATGTGTTTACTTTATAACTGGAGATTTTACCTTTTGACTCTTTTACTTATTTCAGCCCTATCCTATCCCCACCCTGCCTCTTACAACTACCAATCAAAAAAAGTGACATTTTAATATTGATCATCTCTTTGAGCCATCCATTTGATGCTTTTCCTTTACACAATACATAAAAATACAGCTTCACTGTGATTAGTAGCGAACTTCTGAGAGAAGCCAGCGCTGTCTTAGAAATGCCTAGCTCTATTGCCTGGATTATCTTGCCATCTACTCACAGGCTCCAGGAGACCATTTAGATCTCCCCACCTTTGTTCTTGGCCAATTCTCACTCCTCTTCCACTGTCCTCGTATTCTGCACTTAGCAGAGTATTTCACCTGGAACAAGGTTATATAGTTTCTCATCTTTGTGATTATTTTAGACATTACTTATTTTAGTTACAAAAGTTCAGAAGTATTTTGAAAACACCAAATTGGTGTCAAAGCTTGTTGAAACTCATATTTTTATAATATTTTTTCTGTAGTCTTAGTAGAAATATTAAAGATAAAATAACTTACAAAAATTATCTGGCATAGTTTTTACCTCTTGTAGTATTCAGTAAATATTATTCTATGAGATGGATGGATGGCATCACCAACTCGATGGACATGAGTTTGAGTGAACTCCGGGAGCTGATGATGGACAGGGAGGCCTGGCGTGCTGTGATTCACGGGGTCACAAAGAGTCGGACACGACTGAGCGACTGAACTGACTGACTGACTGATGCAGTGGTGTGTTAATACATGTTTAACAACACATTCTCAAAAAAAGGTTAATTTGCAAATGTACACATTTCTATGGTGTTATTCCTTCCACCACAGCTGATTTCAAACTACCCATGTGAAGTCACTGACTGGGGACATATGGAAGGATATGCACAATCAGATTTTGAAAGTGAGTGCAAGCTGGCTTCAGTATTCCACTGATTCTCTGGCACAAGCAACCATACCATTTTATTGCACCCTGCTCTAGTTTCCAACTACTAGTTTCTGCGTGTCTCAGTCTGAGGGTTATCTGTGGATATGGAATTCATTTCTGCTAAAACAGAAAGAAATTATTTTGGCAGGAGAAATAACTGGTAGCAGTTTAACCAATGACTGACAATGTTTGGTGCGTCGATTCACGATCTTTCTCAACTATCAAATGGGATAAGTCTGAAGTTTTTGTTCTATCAGTAAAACTGTGCTCATTGATCCCCAGAAGTAAGTCTCAGCGTAATGCTATATTGTCTTCCCTTCCCTTTGTCACTTTCCTACTCCTTTAAAAGGATCTCTCCCTAATAAAACTACCTGCATCTAATACTCTCTCAAGATCTACTTCTACTGCAATGCAAACTCCTATTCAATATCCATTTTGGTAGATGTCTTTAGAATATTAATATCTAGCCAAATTCATGTGTCTGTTTGATATTTCTACCATTACACTGAACTCAAAATGATCTCTTTTATTCTACCAGATTCTTTTCTTACCGTATCATTTCTGTAATAGATGGGATGGCTCCAGGTGCTTCTTGTTTTTGATAAAAAATATTAACATCTCATAGCGTTAGAGCTCCTTGAAATCCTTGCAAAGGAGATAATTTTGCTACCAAATATGATCTATTTGCAAGCCTGGGCAAGACAGGGTCTGATTCATTTGAAGAAATAATTTTAAAAATTTATTTATTTTTGGGTGTGCTCGGTGTTTGTTGCTGAGTGAGATTTTCCCTTGTAGCACTGGGCGGTCTTTTCATTGTGGTGGCTTCTTATGTTGCGGGGCACGGGCTCTAGAGTGTGTGGGCTTTTGTGGGTGCAGCTCGCAGGCTCTAGAATACAGGCTCAGTAGTTGTGGTGCATGGGTTTAATTGCTCTGCAGCACGTGGGATATTCTAGACTAGGAATCAAACTTGTGTCTCCTGTATTGGCAGGTCGATTCTTTACCACTGAGCCACCAAGGAGGCCAGCAGGTTCTGTTCTTTAGTTGTGATTTTCAGGTTTTATTGGAAAAAATGAGGAGACCCAAGTATGAGCAAAGAATTGCTCTGATGGGAGAGAGGCCAAAGAACAGAGCAAGAGAATGATATGGAAAATAGCTTACTAACATCAATGGAACTTAAATTTCTGGACGTGTTTTCAGATGTAGAATCCATATTCTGGAGAATCCCAGGGATGGGGGAGCCTGGTGGGCTTCCGTCTATGGGGTCACACAGAGTTGGACATGACTGAAGTGACTTAGCAGCAGCAGCAGCAGAATCCATGTTCTTATAATTGCTTCCTCTTTTTACCTCTTCCCCATTGGTAGCATTTTCTCTAAACTACTTCTAAACATAAATTTGCTTCATTTTGTTTTATTTTTATGCTCAGTTATTTTGTTTTGGCTTTTTTCTTTTTGACACAAAACTAGCCAAAAACACAGCTGTGGTCACAAAAGAGTAATGTTAATGTCTATCTCGATCTTCAAACCTGGAGTAAATGTTTACTAGGGAAATGGAAAAAAATCTGCTAGAAGGAAATATCTGAAATGTTTGGTTTGTTTAAAAAAACATTTCTCTTTGTTATACATAAGATATCTACAGTAACAATTTCCTTCTTCCCAGTTGGTGATGTAAACAACATAGAAACAGGAACAAAAACGAAAGGGAGAATATTAAAAAATTATTAATGTCCCCTTTCTTTTGTGATGTACATTCTGCCTGATTATGATAGACGAGATGCCATCTATGTTATCTCTTTAGACTGTTGGCTCCAAATTGCCTTAATTCTTCTCATATCTGCTACAGGAGTCATAAATTCTACGAGAAATGACAAGTTCAGTCCAGTTTACAAAGCTGGCTTTCAGTGCCACCCCTGGTATTAAGATAAGTTCTTGCATTTACCAAGGGACCTAAATGTCACCATGTATCTTGTGAAATCAGATTACAGACACTTGAAGTGAGTCCTTTTCTAAAACACTTGGAACAGCCAGGCAAATGCATGTTTTTGAGGTCAAAATTAAATCCTGAAATAAAGCACTTCTTGTCAATGTAAGATTTCCTCTTGCTGTCATCACATATTAGCTGTTCTCATTATAAGAGAAATTAGAACAATATTTTTCTTTTACTCAGAGCTCTTAGGGCAGATTTCAAGCACAGTTAAGCTGTTGTAGATTTGGGGCTGGGCTTCTGTGAGAACACATATTTAATCAGTGAATACTGAATTAAAGGAGAAATTAGGGAATAATCATGTGAGTCAGGCACCATATGAATTAGCCAAATCATTTTTAATATTTCAAGTTGCTGACTAAGCAAGTCATTCAATGCCATTGCTTGTGTTTCTAGGGCAACAATATTCAAAACAGGGAATGGCCAGTAGCAGATGTTATTGTTGGAACCAGGGCTTTATAATGGAATCAGGGTAGTATGGATCAAATAAACTCTTCTTAGGGAATTTTTATTCATATTTTCTACATTGTTGAAGAATGCCACTTTTCATGATTATTTCAGCTGAAAGGAAATATTTTTTCATTATATGTTCACTGCCACAGTTTCTTATAGTAAGACTTCTGACTTTGATATATGCTCTTCTTTGGTCACCAAATCTCATTTATAAGGAGTAAAGAAGCTTTTTGTTTCTGAGGAAGTTGTTCTTTTTTGTGACTGCTGTTATGGCCAATTGTCAAAGAAAAAAGGGAGCAACAGATAATTTCTCATTGAATAAGATCAGAAAAAATAAGAAAGTTGTTTTCTGATTATGTGGAGTTGAATAAGTGGCTCATTATGGTTTTCTAATATTTGATAGATTTTGTTCTTAATTATCTTTTAGTATCAAAATGCATTTTCCAAGATATCTTTACCCCCTAGTATGGTAAAGTGACAAATGCTTATAAAAAGATTAAAAATATTTATTTCAGATAAAAACCCTCACATAGTACAGTATCAAAATTTGGACCCCTCAACTGAAGACACATTCTGAACACCTTGAAGATTCTTCGAAGAGCAGAATTTTAATTAATGGATCAGCATATTAGGTCACGGTGGTGACCTAGGCAGAATTTAAGTTGGTATTTTCTTTGGTTCCTTTTCTGTATCTTTATTCCCCCTATCTTGTACCATGTCTAGTTCCTTATTCTTTTTTCTAGACACCCATTAACCATTATTTTGAAAATTTGCTCAGGTCTCTCCTTATACAACTTTTGTCAGTTGGAATACAGAAGCATGGATGATGTATGAGCTAAAGCTTTCTGGACACAACTTCTATTTTCAAATGCATTAAATCAGCCTCTGATTAGTCAAGTTCAGGCAGTTGTAGGGAGATCATTGAAGCCGAGGACCATACAAACAATCCCCTCCCCCCCAGCCCACTATGTTATTTTCTTCAAACCAAAATTTACAGCTTATCCATCCATGAGGAAAGAACCCCAAAGAGTCTTAGAAGGAAGTTGAGTGAGGCCATGGAAATTCTAAAAATTTTTATATAGAAAATGATCAAAGGCTAATATTTCACAACTAATGAAAGTGCAAAACCACATGATTCAAGACTAATAACTGAGAGTTTTGAGATTTAGTTTATATATAGTATATGCTTGAAAAAGCCACTTAGATCAATGTTTCCAAAATATATTCTGAGGAAAACGAGTCTTTCAACTTCTTTCCCCAACTCCTGCCACCCTCTTTACCCTCTGAATTCATCAAAACAAGAACAAAACTTCAATGGTCTTGGGAAATTACAGTGTAAATTAGTAAAATCAAGTCATGCAATGCTCTGCAGTGGATCAACCTCTCTAATGAAGATTAAAGTTCAATATCTTCAAGATCCATTTGACTCTTAAGGATTTGTCTTATGTATAAATGAGCATCTATGGGGATAAATATTCATCTTCCTTGGGTTTTATCTTCCCTATTTACAAAGTGAAAGAGTTGAAAATAAGTGAGTTTTCAAACATAGTCTTGAAGATCACCTAATGGTGACATTAATATAGAGAAATCCATACTGATATGGGAGTACACATGAGATAACCCTTCTTTCAGTTCTAGTTTTGTGTGATTCTATGACTAAATGAACTCTGAGTTTGTTTACAGATCTAAAATTTCTCAATTGTCAAGACTCTACGTCAATTAAATTTTTTAAATATTCACATTGTCCATAGGAAAAAATTTAAGTCTCTTCCTACTCCATTAAGTATAGTGTAACTCCATTGTTTAAAGTTGCTTATGGACTCACCCAGGAGTAGATAGTTACTGTGTTTGTAGGAACAACTGGTTTGGGGGTTCAGTTAGGAATTATCTGTGAGGTTAGTAAAGCTGTGCAAATTTATATTTTTTTATGTAAATGATGCATTTTTAGGCAAGCAATGATACTTTGCCAACAAAGGTCCATCTAGTCAAGGCTATGGTTTTCCCAGTGGTCATGTATGGATGTGAGAGTTGGACTATAAAGAAAGCTGAGCACTGAAGAACTGATGCTTTTGAACTGTGGTGCTGGAGAAGACTCTTGAGAGTCCCTTGGACTGCAAGGAGATCCAACCAGTCCATCCTAAAGGAGATCAGTCCTGGGTGTTCATTGGAAGGAGTGATGCTGAAGCTGAAACTCCACTACTTTGGCCATCTGATGTGAAGAATTGACTCATTTGAAAAGCCCTTGACGCTGGTAAAGATTGAAGGCAGGAAGAGAAGGGGATGACAGAGGATGAGATGGTTGGGTGGCATCACCGACTCAATGGACATGAGTTTGAGTAGACTCCAGGAATTGGTGATGGACAGGGGGGCCTGGCGTGCTGCAGTTCATAGGGTTGCAAAGAGTCAGACACAACTGAGTGACTGAAATGAACTGAATTGATACGTGATGATGATGTGTTCTCCTTATTTGTCCCCATATGCACATTTTAACTTTAAAAACATCAAAACTTCTTATGTTTTCTGCAACTTATTTTTTTCTCCTTCCTTCAGTTTTTCTCCATTATTAGCTTTTATTTTTTTCTCTCCTTCATTTCTAGGCTTTGTTATAAGTAGTAAGGATCCAGGCAAGTGTTAATATAACTCTTGTTCAAATATTTTCTCTCTTTAAACAGGATGCTTACCAACCACTTTTATATAGATTTTCTTTTCTTCCTTTTACTTTTGTTTCCTTTACAGCTTCAGAAACCTGGAAGGGTCACAGTTTATGTCCAATTTTCCCCTTCAATTTCCGTTTTTACAAAATTTCATTTCTTTAAACTCGTTCTACAGGACATTTCTGTCTTGAGAAATGAGACAGACTGTGTTAAGCACTATTCATTACTACTGTATTCTTCTATCCCACCATTGTAAAATATACTGAATGCCATGTTCAATTGTGGTTGTGTCAAAACAAAGAGATAACAGTTTAAGGCCTCTGTTCATTTCCTTTCTATTATACTTAGAGTATTTCATACTTTGAAATAGTTTTCAGTTCATGAAAGAAAATTAAAAACCTATATCCTTTTTACCCCTTCAGCAAAAGAAGGCAGTAACTTTTAATTTAACCATTTTTTTCTATAAAAAAAAATAAAAACAAGTTTGTGGTTTTATGTGTTAAGGACCAAACAAACATGATACAATGCCTGCTATTATCTTGGGAAATTAGCTGTACAGCATTCAAAGGCTTTCTGCCAAGAGCTTCAAATTCATTTCTTTGATTTTTGAATAGAAATTTGTCTGGCCAAGCAGATGTATGATTCAGAGGGAACTTTTTTCCCCCCTCAGAAATGACTCTTGACATCTCCAGTCCTGCCATCTATCTTTGTGTATCTGTTTGCCTGTGTGACCCTGTAGAAACTGGCTTCATAAGACCACATTTTTCTGCCCCACAGAAGACTGTCTGATCCTGTCTTTGAAATCCTGCCAAGAATCGTAAGAACCCATGTGTTCAGGCAGAATCTAGTCCAGTAGCAAAGTGTTTAGGGAATGTTTGCAGCAACAAAAGTCTTATCAATAATGTGACTAGGAATTTAGATGTGACATTGTGACCCATAATAAGTGGAGGGAAAGCATCCAAATGTGGCCACTTGCAGTGTATTTTAGGATTTTTTTTTGCACAAACTAAGTCAGAGCCATGCTTGTGACTGCTTCCAAAATCACCCTAGCTTTAGACAGGAACTGATAATCAGCAAACCCAAAGACTTCTTTACATTTTCAGGATAAATGATAAGAAAAAAATTGTAGTACAGGGGAATGAAAATTGCAAAGAACATCAGAAATAATGTGGGTATCCCAATGAGATAGGAAATAATGGTTGATAAATTTCCAAAAATCTCCAATGGTGTAGAGGAAAGTGTGTTGATGTGACATCAGCCAGACTAGATCCTGATGTCTGGTGTAGAATTGTGATCATTATGCTTAATCTCTGTGAATCTCAGTTTTCTCAACTGTATCAACCTGACAGTATTGTTGAGAAGATCATTAATGATAAGGTGTATAAAGTGCTTCACCTGGTATCTAATGCATATGTGTTGTTATGTTATTACTAACATCCTTAATATTATTCTTTATCCTTTCATTTTTTAAGTATCAAGCTAGATCTCTTTTCATTGACACAGATAACAATATTAATGAAATCAGGGCCACGAAGGGGAAATTGTAGCTGTAGATTTATAGTGCATATCCCAGACATTCTGCTGTGAAAGAATTAGGATAAATCTGAGAAAAATACATTTATTTTTTAAATATGTGTTTTGTTGCTTGGCTTGTTGATTAAAACTGAGAAAAGCAAACTCCACAAGGTGGGTTTAGAACTTTTTATTGAAAATTGCAAAGATGTGAAGATGTTGTGTGAAGTATATTGGAAAAATGAAATGAAAAGTTAGTTACATGGTCATGTCAGACTCTTTGCCATCCCATGGACTGTAGCCTGCTGGGCTTCTCTGTCCATGGAATTCTCCAGGCAAGAATACTGGGGTGGGTTGCATTTCCTTTTCCAGGGAATCTTCCAGACTTGGGGATCAAATCTGGGTCTCCTGCATTGCAGACAGATTCTTTACCAACCGAGCCGCCAATGCAAATTTAAATATGTTTCAGTAAGGATCATCTTCCCACTCTTTTCCCCTTTTTGGTCTTACTCTCTACTTTTCAATCCTCCTTTTTCTTCATCAATTCCTTTTTTCCTCTTTTTTGGCCATCTTTTCTTTTATTCATTTTCTTTTGTCATTTAAGGTTTCTGTTTGTTTTCTTCCTTTTTTTCCCCTTCAAAATCTCATGATTATCATATTAAATTAATAAATCATCTATTGTCATCATTTTGGAGAGTAGGGATGGGCCAAGATATACTTAATAGATCAGTTAAAAAAGTTTGAACTGGTTATGGAAGCTATAACAATATGGGCTTTTGTTTTGACAACAGAATAATCTATCTGAAATTCTTCCCTCAGAATTTAAAAAATATTTAGAGGCATAAACTTGTAAAAAGTATGATTTAAAGATTTAAAGAAAGCCATGGTAC
Organism: Moschus berezovskii; assembly: GCF_049115385.1. Classification (NCBI taxonomy): domain Eukaryota; kingdom Metazoa; phylum Chordata; class Mammalia; order Artiodactyla; family Moschidae; genus Moschus; species Moschus berezovskii. The sequence goes on from NC_142460.1 coordinate 58,946,593, forward strand.
ATATACATAATGGAATATTACTCAGCCATTAAAAAGAATGCATTTGAATTAGTTCTAATGAGGTGGATGAAACTGGAGCCTATTATACAGAGTGAAGTAAGTCAGAAAGAAAAACACCAATGCAATATACCAATGCATATATATGGAATTTAGAAAGATAGAAATGATGACTCTATATGTGAGACAGCAAAAGAGACACAGATATATAGAACAGTCTTTTGGACTCTGTGGGAGAAGGCGAGGGTAGGATGATTTGAGAGAGTAGCATTGAAATATGTATATTATCATATGTGAAACAGATCGCCAGTCCAGGTTCTGTGCATGAGACAGGGTGCTCAGGGCTGGTGCACTGGGATGACCCTTAAGGGTGGAATGGAGAGGGAAGTAGGAGGGAGGTTCAGGATGGGGAACACATGTACACCCATGGCTGATTCATGTCAATGTATGGCAAAAACCACTTCAATATTGTAAAGTAATTAGCCTCCAATTAAAATAAATAAATTAAAAAAATAACTCATTGGATGAATTTTAAAAAATAAAGATTTAAAGAAGCTTTTTCTCTCTAAGAAATATAACTTTGAGTTTTAAATTTGTAAAAAGTTATCTTTTGCGGGGATATGCATGGGAAAGTGTGTCATAAAGAGACCTACTTAAATTCAGGAAGCAATAACATTGTCCAAGATTGTTGAAGAAATAGTGAAAACATAGGAACATGTTTTAGATTTAGAAATCTAAATCTAATCGTTCAATAATGTGGAATACCATTAATGGGTGAGCCACAGCTATGTGTCAGAGACTTTATTTGGAGAGAAAGAGGTAGCTTTGTCTCCTTTGTGTGGAGTATAATGTATTGCCCTTATAAACTCTGCCTGTTCTGGTGTGTGATGTGTATTTGAGATGAGAAGGTGAAACAGTTGGGAAAGTAGGATAATACTCAGGCTGAATCAGCATCTCTTCCTGAAGAGGTAGCTGAAAAACAGTTGTTATTGTAGATAGAGCTCAACACCAGTTAGTATATAGAAGTGTGTCTGGACAACAGAAATTGTACTGCAGTTGGACTATTCAGTTCTTATGCAATTGTTGTATTTGGTCCATAGGTGAGTACACACTTTGCTCTTTGGGGATTATAGTTTTTCTCAAAGGCAACAAGTACTCCCACAGAAAGTCAAACTGGGATGAGGCTTATTCTTAGTAGAAAGAGATGGCTAAAGAGGTGGACTTGTATTAGTATACTTGGAGTGTTCCCTGTGTTCAGGATGACTAGATCTAACAAAGAAAGACTAATCAGAGGTTAATAGGCTGTGACAACAGTAGTGCAGAGTGAAGTAATCTCAACCATTATATGCAACTGAAAGGTTGAGACTGCTTCATAAATGGGAAAGTTTGGCAAAAATGAGGGCACCGCTCTTTTACTTCCCTACAAGTAAGCCAACTTAGTGTAGAATTAGACTCTTCTCGAGGGCGAGGCAGTGGTACCAAAACTGCCAGGATAGTTAGAAATGGTGGCTGAATGTGGAGACTGAGGGAGTGGAAACACAGCTGACGTATTTGTTTGCAGATACCAGTACCCTTGCCTGGAGAATTCCATGGACAGAGGAGCCTGGTGGCTACAGTCCATGGAGTCACAAAGAGTCAGACACAACTGAAGTGACTTAGCATGCATTCATGCAACAGAACAATCTCTTACTTGATTCTGGAATATATCTGGGGACTCTTTGGAGTGGCTCAATGCCCACAATAAAAATGCTACCTCAGATAATTCAGGCTGGTGAAGAGAGGATGCCAGCAAAAAATAAGCCTAATTTTCTGAAGAGATCTGGTCTTTTTTTGGAAAGTAATCAGTACCAAAAAAAAGTATTGATAAAAATTAACAAAGCCTTTTTTCTATTGAATTTTAATGGAAATATTTTTTATTGAGTTATAATTTATGTGCAATAAAATACAATGATTTTTAAGTGTATAGCTTGATTAAAAAATGTGCATGCACTGTAACCAACACTCACATTTCTGCTCACGTGTAGTTTCTAGAATTCATCTCTGATGCTGTGTACGCTAGGTCACTTCAGTCGTGTCCAACTCTTTGTGGCTCTTTGGAGCCTGTCAGGCTCTATTACACTAATATTTACACTAAAAAAGGACTTATATTCTTTTTTGTTGCAGTATAATAAGCAATTTTAATCTGTCTTCTTTGTACAACTATGAAATAAAAGAGAAAAATAATTCAATTTGGTTTTCTTATTTAGTTAAAGTAATAAGGAAATGGGCATTATTTTCTTATGAATATGAAGTAACTTGGATTTAAAACATTTTTAATAGAAATAAATTATTAATCAAACTATGATTTAATGAGCAATACCAGCCTGTGGAAAGCTGTATGAATTTTCCAAAAATTTTACTTTCATTGTGTCTTTATTAATTATCTTGAATCATTGCCTTGTTTTATGAAAAACATATTCATAATCAAATGTGTTTATTTGCATTTTTCATGGACAAAATCTGTTCCTATAACAATGGAGATGTGAATTTTCTCATAGCAATTTAAATACATTAGTTTTCTGATTTGATTCTAAGGACTTGGGAAGATTGAAAGGGGCATAAGAATGGAACTATGCATTGTCTGAAAATATAAACTGTATATGTAAGTATAGTGTGTCAAACATTTGCCTACACCCTGTTTTTGGTTCCTGTCTGCTTTTTCTTGATCCTTACTCTAGAAGAACTCATCTCATTTTCTATCTTCAGCATATTCCTCCAAACTGAGTCCTTGTCATGGAACACTGAAGCGTTCACTAGTTATTCTCATCTTAAAACACACACATTCCATAAACAGATATCTACAACCTCCTAATTCCCCTATTTCGCTTCACCACTTCTCTATTTATTGTCTCTTTTCCACATCTAAATTTCCCAAGCGTTGTCTGTACATTCTATCTTCAGTTCTTAATCACAGATGTATCCTACAACTCAGTCTAATCTAGATTTCACATCACTACTTCCCAACCTCCTTAAGAGGCCTCTCACTAAGGGTAACAGGTGATTTCCAGATAGTGCAGTCGATGCGTATTTAATCTTTCAGCAGCATTTGACAAGCCTGAGTGCACTCATTTTCTTGAAACTATATTTTCTTTTCAATTTTATGTCACTGTTCTGGGTTTACTCTGATCTCCCTGGCCACACTTTGCCAGTATCTTTGCTGGCTTGTGCTTTTTTATCTAACCTTCAAATACCAGGGTACTCAAGATCCCCTCTTCTCTTTCTATATTCTCCTCCTAAGTGCTCTCATTCTAACTGTAGCTTCACACATTTCTTATGGAACAAAAAATTAAATCCTTGTAGATACTGGCCATGTGATGTCTGGCCCCTATTTCTATCAGTTCAGTTCAGTTCAGTTCAGTTCATTTGCTCAGTCGATAGTCCTGTCTTAAATGACTCAGTTCTCTATATATCAGCCTGAATCCTTTAATTACTTGAGTGTTCTGTGGTTTCTCCCACATATTGGCCTTTCATATACTCATTACTAGCCTAGAACACTAGTCAATGCCCCACCTCCTCAGGTTAGGGCAATGCTTTGTCATCCATCAGACCTCAGATGAAAGGTCACTTCTATAGCAAGCCTTCCTCAACACTCATATTGCAAAGCTCCTCTTCTTGCCTACTTTCTTTGCAGCTTTTCTTTTTTAATGGATTATGGGTAACATCTGGAACAATGGATTATGGGTAACATGGTAACCTGGAAGAGGTCAGTCCTCATTCCAATCCCAAAGAAAGGTAATGCCAAAGAATGCTCAAACTACCGCACAATTGCACTCATCTCACACGCTAGTAAAGTCATGCTCAAAATTCTCCAAGCCAGGCTTCAGCAGTATGTAAACCGTGAACTCCCAGATGTTTGAGCAGGTTTTAGAAAAGGCAGAGGCACCAGAGATCAAATTGCCAGCATCCGCTGGATCATGGAGAAAGCAAGAGAGTTTCAGAAAAACATCTATTTCTGCTTCATTGACTATGCCAAAGCCTTTGACTGTGTGGGTCACAATAAACTGTGGAACATTCTGAAAGAGATGGGAATCCCAGACCACCTGACCTGCCTCTTGAGAAACCTGTATGCAGGTCAGGAAGCAACTGTTAGAACTGGACATGGAACAACAGACTGGTTCCAAATAGGAAAAGGTGTACGTCAAGGTTGTATATTGTCACCTTGCTTATTTAACTTATATGCAGAGTACATCATGAGGAACGTTGGGCTGGAAGAAGCACAAGCTGGAATCAAGATTGCCGGGAGAAATATCAATAACCTCAGATATGCAGATGACACTACCCTTATGGCAGAAAGTGAAGAGGAACTCAAAAGCCTCTTGATGAAAGTGAAAGAGGAGAGTGAAAAGGTTGGCTTGAAGCTCAACATTCAGAAAACAAAGGTCATGGCATCTGGTCCCATCACTTCATGGGAAATAGATGGAAAAACAGTGGAAACAGTGTCAGACTTTATTTTTTTGGGCTCCAAAATCCCTGCAGATGCTGATTGCAGCCATGAAATTAAAAGACGCTTGCTCCTTGGAAGGAAAGTTATGACCAACCTTGATAGTATATTAAAAAGCAGAGACATTACTTTGCCGACCAAGGTCCGTCTAGTCAAGGCAATGGTTTTTCCCGTGGTCATGTATGGAAGTGAGAATTGGACTGTGAAGAAAGCTGATCACCGAAGAATTGATGCTTTTGAACTGTGGTGTTGGAGAAGACTCTTGAGAGTCCCTTATACTGCAAGGAGATCCAACCAGTCCATTCTAGAGGAGATCAATCCTGGTTGTTCATTGGAAGGACTGATGCTGAAGCTGAAATTGCAATACTTTGGCCACCTCATGGGACGAGTTGACTCACTGGAAAAGACTCTGATGCTGGGAAAGGTTGGGGGCGGGAGGAGAAGGGGACGGCGGAGAATGAGATGGCTGGATGGCATCACCGACTCTGTGGACATGAGTTTGAGTGTACTCCGGGAGTTGGTGATGGACAGGGAGGCCTGGCGTGCTGTAATTCATGGGGTCGCGGAGAGTCGGACACGACTGAGCGACTGAACTGAACTGAACTGAACTGATGGGTAACATCTAAATCTTACATTAGGTTCTAAACTACATTAGGTAGGACAAGACCTTTGCTTTGCTCATACTTGTGTCCTCAGCTCCTGGAACAGTGCTTTGTTGTTATTGTTCAGTCACCAAGTTATGTCAGACTCTTTGTGACCCCATGGACTGTAGCACCCCGGGCTTCCCTGTACTTCACCATCTCCTGGAGTTTGCCCAAGTTCATGTTCAATGAATTGATGATGCCATCTAACCGTCTCATCCTCTGTGTTTTCTTTTCCTTCTCCCTTCAATCTTTTCCAGCATTAGGGTCTTTTCCAATGAGCCAGCTGTTCACAGCAGTTGGCCAAAGTATTGAAGCTTCAGCTTCAGAATTCATCTTTCCAAAGAGTATCCACGGTTGATTTCCTTTAAGACTGACTGACTTGATCTTGATTTTTAAGGGACTGTTAAGCGTCTTCTCCTGCACCATGGTTCAAAAGCATCAATTCTTTGTTACTTCACCTTCTTAATTATGCAGCTCTTCTTTACTGTGTCAGCTGTCTGTACATGACTACTGGAAAGACCATGGCCTTGACTGTAGGGACCTTTGTCAGCAAAGTGATGCCTTCGCTTTTTAACACACTGTCTACAGTGCTTGGTAAATAATAGCTCTTTACTCAATATTTGTTTCAGGAATGCTTATTTATAAGTGGTATTTAAAATATCTTGTCAATTCATGCACTACCAGATGTTGAAAAAACTTAGAAGCTCTATAAGATATACATACATAGGGAAGGGACTGTTTACATCAGGATTACTCGAACATTTTGAATAATACCAACATGATTTGTTACAAAGAAATTAAATTACAAAGAAACCTTGTTTAAAAAAATAAGTTTCTTTTTTTAAAATTGAAAAACCCTATTCGTGTTTCTTTTCTTTTGCTAGAAAAGTATGGGGTACTGTATTTTCTACAGTATACATGATATGGACTAGCCATTACCACTGTATTTTTACTATTAAAAAGTGAAAATTTTGGAAATACCCAGAATTTTGAGATGTTTCTATACACATTAATTCATGTTGTATGTTGTTTACTAAACTATCTTTGCTTCTTGTCTATTAATTGCATTGTTTCCTAAAAAAATATTGAAACCATTTGGGCACTGTTGAATACATATAGCTGAGTCTTTTTGCAACAAAAGAACATTAGTTTTTGTTGTGTAAGCAAGGACAAGCCCTGACTAGATCTGGCAGGCCATCTGTTATATTTCAGATGTCCTAGAAACTTTATTTCCTATTAAGGTTGGTCCATAGATCCAAAGTACATGTCATGTCTTCATGAAGCTACCTTCTTTTATAGATGGCTAGAAGGAAATGATTGGTGAATACTATGTTAGAGAATAATCACTGGTACTAAAATATCTTGGTCCAAAGTAAGATTCATGCAGGTTTCTTCTTTTCTCTCATTTTCTAGTTTCCTAGACATGAAGCAACAACAATATCTATTATTCTCAAAATTCTGGGAGTCAGAAAATTGAGCAGGGCCCAGATAGAGTTGTGGTTTGAGTTACCAGAGATAGAGAGCTTTTGGTTCTGACTGTCAAATGAATCCCTTGATTCTTCTACACATCAGTTCACTGGGGCTGAAATGTCCAAAATGGCTTTCTCAGTCCTTTGTATGGTGCCTGAGTTAAGAACACTCTAAAATCTGAGGCTAACAAAGTATCTCTCTCCCATGCAGTCTCTCCACATGGCTGGCTTGGGTCTGGGAAGTAAAACTTCTCACAGGTGCCTGGCTTTTCTAATTTAGCACTGTTATTAGGTCTAGAAAGCTGAAATAAAAGAATGCCTGAGACTTAACAACTTACTAACAAAAATGGTTTTGTTAAAAAAGTCAGTTGTCTCTTACCGGTTGAAACTTACTTAAATACAGACTTAGAGACTTTACCTTCTTTAGCCTGTGATATGTTCTTCCCTGAAATAGCAAAACAAACGTAAACTCAGGCTATGTTCACACTGCAGAGAGGCTATGTTTATAATATAAAAGAGGAGACTTTCATGGTAGTTTCTTCACTATGAGCCAAATTGAAACAGATACATCAGGGCTCGCTGTGTAAATCTACTCTTAACATCACTTAACAGTTATTTACTGAATGTCTATTATGTGTCAGGAACAATAGCAAACCCTGAAAATATTGAGATATATATGACATAACCCCTGCCATCAAAAATCTTGTGTTCCAGAAGGAAAAATAGGCAGGTTGGCACATAAATAGAATATACTCATCAAATGCTGTAGGGAGCTGAATGGAGAAATCATTTTTTTTAGCCATTTGTGGGAGGTAAGGAGAAATTATAGAAAGGAAGTGACATTCTGAGCAACATTTTGTGGCCAAGGGGACATGTGTATATGTACAAGGAAACAGAAGAGTTGTTACTAATTGAAGTAAAGCTTTTTCTGATGTCAAGTTTGAGATTTTAAAATATAATAAAAGCTTATTTTCATATTAGAATTCCTAATATTATCTAAAAACAATTATGTGTCTCAAAAATAGAAACGAAACAAATGAGACATAAGACAACAATGAATTCTTATAGCTCAAATGTCTTTCCACATCCCCAAAGAAATAAAAATTCAAGTCAATCAAGTAATCAAGTTAAACATAAACAAGCTTGTACTATGTGCGCACTTGGTACACACACTAAATAATATCTAGCTTTGATTCAAGAATACTCATCTAGTACTGATTTAGATTTAAATTTTTACTTTCACCTGAAGGTGACTGGATATTTTAAATTTTTCAGAGTCTTATCTAATATTAGTAATGTATGTAAATTATAGATTTTTTTTAATTTTCAAAGTTAAGATAATTCAACCATTATTAACATGGAACTCAGTTTCTTTCTTGTTTTTTCTTTTTCTTTTTCAAATTCTCAGTTAATTTGCTTTATACTTAGGTGGACTCTCTTTGTGGTCCTAAAGGCTTCCCAAAGTTCCTGGTCTACTTGTCTCTTCATTATTTATTTTTAGAAATGAGAGTGAATGTATTTTGCCAGTATTCCAGATAGCATCATGAATTTCATTTTGAGTGGACTAGATCACTCAAACCAATTGATTTATTGTTAAACCAATCATGATGGCAGAGGGATGGAATGTCCAATTGGTTTAGCATAACTTACACATGACACTGCAGGATTTGGCACACATTCAACTTGCAAAAATTGAAATCAAAGTGGTTAAAAGGAGAATGTGGGATGCTTCTGTGAAGGTAGTTAATAATCGTCCACCACATAGATAAACATATGGATAAACAGTAGATTAAATGATTCAAAAGGCTTGAGTTTTCTGGATTTTTTTACTGTTGTTATAAAGACAAAAACAAAGATAAGTTCCATTTCAAGTGTGCTGTTTTCCCAATGAAATAGTGATACAACTGATGGAAAGGTACTAACATTTACAGCCTAAAGACATATGCTCACTTAAACTGAGAACAAAAAAATACCTTATAGAGATAGCTGCATAGAGCCAAAGATGCAGTGACATATCTTGCAGTTTGGAAAGATTCCTTTGCCTACAGGTTCCAATAGGGTGCTACTTCTGCCAGGGATAACACCTGACAGTGACAAAGACACCATCACATTGCTCAAGAATTTTCTTTTGCATCCTCATAGGGTGAGAATTTTACATGTCCTATTGGCCCCTTTCAAGTAATTAGGAAACTGGCTTTCTACCTCCTTGCTCAACAGAGGAGTATTCCTGAGTGCTTACTGGAGATATGTGAACCAAAGGTCAATTTTCCCTCAGTTAATAGTGACAAAAATTCCAGTGAGAATAAAAGACTTAGAGTTCCCAATCAGAGATGACACCTGGGTTATTTTCCAAATGTACCATTTTCTAAAAGGCCAGAATTTTGGTCCTACCTGAAACCTATTCTTGCAACATTGTTATTTAGGGAAATGTGCAGTCTGTCTTCATTTTTGGTAGACATTAAAATACAAATTAGCTAATAATTATTAACCCATTTTTACTCCCTTTGGAGTCTTTCTGTGAAACTATTAGTCACTCAGTCATGTCTACCTCTTTGAGATCCTGTGGACTGTAGCCCGCCAGGCTCCTTTGTCCATGGAATTCTCCAGACAAAAATACTGGAGTGGGTAGCCATGCCTGGATCTTCCCGACCCAGGGATTGAACCTGGGTCTACCTCACTGTAGGCAGATTCTTTACCATCTGAGCCACAAAGGAAGCCCAAAATAATGGGGGTACAGGGGATTGAACCTAGAGTCTCATGCTTGCTAAGCATACTCTACCACTGAGTCATACCCCTTTAGCAGACTGTAAACTTTATGAAATAAAAGACTCCTTGTATATTTATATATTTCATAGTTTACAGTTTTAAAATTTAGTGTTTTTGATATATGTAAAACAATTGTAAAGACTTAGAAGTATGTATTTAAAATATCACCTGAAACCTCACCGATCTAAAGTCAATCATAATTGACTTTTTTTTTTAAGGGCCAGAGGATCAAATTGCCAACATCTGCTGGATCATCGAAAAACCAAGAGAGTTCCAGAAAAACATCTATTTCTGCTTTATTGACTATGCCAAAGCCTTTGACTGTGTGGGTCACAATAAACTGTAGAAAATTCTTCAAGAGATGGGAATACCAGACCACCTGACCTGCCTCTTGAGAAATCTGTATGCAGGTCAGGAAACAACAGTAGAACTGGACATGGAACAACAGACTGGTTCCAAATAGGAAAAGGAATACGTCAAGGTTGTATATTGTCACCCTACTTATTTAACTTATGTGCAGAGTACATCATGAGAAACGCTGGGCTGGAGGAAGCACAAGCTAGAATCAAGATTGCAGGGAGAAATAACAATAACCTCAGATATGCAGATGACACCACCCTTATGGCAGAAAGTGAAGAAGAACTAAAGAGCCTCTTGATGAAAGTGAAAGAGGAGAGTGAAAAAGTTGGCTTGAAGTTCAACATTCAGAAAACTAAGATCATGGCATCTGGTCCCATCACTTCATGGGAAATAGATGGAGAAACAGTGGAAACAGTGACTGACTTTATTTTTCTGGGCTCCAAAATCACTGCAGATGGTGATTACAGTCATGAAATTAAAAGACGTTTGCTCCTTGAAATGAAAGTTATGACCAACCTAGATACCATATTAAAAAGCAGAGACATTACTTTGCCAACAAAGGTCCATCTAGTCAAGGCTATGGTTTTTCCAGTGGTCATGTATGGATGTGAGACTTGGACTGTGAAGAAAGTTGAGTGCCGAAAAACTGATGCTTTTGAACTGTGGTGTTGGAGGAGACTCTTGAGAGTCCCTTGGACTGCAAGGAGATCCAACCAGTCCATCCTATAGGAGACCAGTCCTGGGCATTCACTGGAAGGACTGATGGTTGAAGCTGAAACTCCAATACTTTGGCCACCTGATGTGAAGAGCTGACTCATTTGAAAAGACTCTGATGTTGCGAGGGGTTGGGGTCAGGAGGAGAAGGAGACAACAGAGGATGAGATGGTTGGATGGCATCACCGACTCGATGGACATGGGTTTGTGTGGACTCCGGGAGTTGGTGATGGACAGGGAGGTGTGGTCTGCTGCGGTGCTTTGTTATTGTTTAGTCCCAAAGTCGTGTCTGATTCTTTGCTACCTGGTGGACTGTAGCCTGCCAGACTTCTCTGTCCATGGGATTTCCCAGGCAAGAATGCTGAAGTGGGTTGCCATTTCCTTGTCCAGGGGATCTTCCTGACCCACGGATTGAACTCATGTCTCCTGCATTGGCAGGCAGATTCTTTATTGCTAAGCCACCATGGAAACCCTATTCAGTGCTTATTGCTCAGTAAACATTCAAAATACATTTTCTGTATTTGAACGCTAAATGAATATAAATAGGTTATATATTTACTTATAAACATTTGCTGATATTCTTCTTTTAACATGGATAGCTTAGTTCTCTTGTAAACATTTGTTCTATCAAGCTTGATTGAAATTTAAAACAAGATGTGCTCTGAAGTATTTTGCAAGTTGTTTTTCTTTGACAGGAATTCACACTTTCTCATCCTATTTGTATGATACCATTTTAATTACCTGTCACTGCCTAAGCAATGGGTGAGTGATTATACCTCAGATTTGGCAGATGATGGGGGAAGGGTTGAAGGAGATTTTCAGCTTATTGTGACTCAGTGAGGCACTAAACATAATATTCCAGGACAAGGAATATGTTATCATCAACTTGTCACTAGTACTAATCCCTTACCCATCACAGGAGTTTTCTTGACTACATTTCTGAAAACCCAAGTCACTCTATGTTCAGAAGGCCCACAGTTTAATGCAGGGAAAGGTCAAGACACAGGGAGTAGTTTATGCTGTTCACTGAAAAAAAAAAAAAAAGACCTGGTTCTTATATCTTGTGATACTCACAGAAAACAGAGCTGGAAATACTTAATGGTGGAAACACGGGAGTAAGAAAAATTCAAGAACCTGTTAGGCAAAAGTAAGTATCTATTATCAAAATATGCTTAAGGTTTCATTCTAAGAGTTTTCAGGGAAAAAACTTTCCCAATGATATTCAGTGGTTATGTTACAATCTTCCCAATACACTAAGACAGTAAGTATATCATTTTTAACTGTGAAAAATTTATTGACAATATTCTTGTGATTAATTTGCTTACTTTTCATGGTGAATTTATGATATTAATCCAAAATGAAACTAATAGAGAATAAAGGATAATAACTCAGGCTACAGGGTACAGTCTTGCAGTCATTTGCTTTCTGTAAGTAATGAAAAGGAAGGTTTATATAGGATGCCATGAGGTGTGTGCTAAGACAAAATTAAACTATCATGCTTTCAAAGAAATATGTTTACAAGTCCCATGTAGTGGAGTAAACAGAGGCAAGAAATGGGAAAGAAAAATAAAGGGAAATAAAGTTTTAAAAGAGAAAGGAATAAGGATGAACTGTGGTCTAAAATGAGCTCCACTACTTACTAGTTATATGACTTTGGACAGGTTTTGTATTTCTTGTCTCTTATCTATACTATGTAGTTAATAATAGTGACTATCCGATAGAGTTATTTTGGAGATCCAATAAGTTAATCGATTTGAAGTACTTAGACATTCAAAAGAGTAACTGGCACACAGCAAGAGAGAGTAAATGTTAGCTTTAATTATTATGTCTTAAAATTAAATTTTGAGCAGACTCTGGTAGATGGTGATAGAAAGGGAAGCATGGCATGCTGCAGTCCATGGAGTCTCACAGGGTCGGACATGACTGAGGAACTGAACTGAACTGAACAGTAACTGAGATATAAGGTAAGAATACCATAAGATACCTGTATTATCCCCAGCAATCAATGCAAAGAAATAGAGGAAAACAACAGAATAAGAAAGACAAGAGATCTCTTCAAGAAAATTAGAGATACCAAGGGAATATTTCATGCAACAACGGGCTCGATAAAGGACACAAATGGTATGGACCTAACAGAAGCAGAAGATATTAAGAAGAGGTAGCAAGAATACACAGAAGAACTGTACCAAAAAGATCTTCATGACCCAGATAATCATGATGGTGTGATCACTCACCTGGAGGCAGACATCCTAGAATGTGAAGTCAAGTGGGCCTTAGAAAACATCACTATGAACAAAGCTAGTGGAGGTGATGGAATTCCAGTTGAGTTATTTCAAATCCTGGAATATGATGCTGTGAAAGTGCTGCACTCAGTATGCCAGCAAATTTGGAAAATTCAGCAGTAGCCACAGGACTGGAAAATGTCAGTTTTCATTCCAATCCCAAAGAAAGGTAATGCCAAAGAATGCTCAAACTACCGTACAATTGCACTCATCTCACATGCTATTAAAGTGATGCTTAAAATTCTCCAAGCCAGGCTTCAGCAATACATGAACTGTGAACTTCCAGATGTTCAAGCTGGTTTTAGAAAAGGCAGAGAAACCAGAGATCAAATTGCTAATATCCACTGAATCATCAAAAAAGCAAAAGCATTCCAGAAAAACCTCTATTTCTGCTTTATTGACTATGCCAAAGCCTTTGATTGTGTGGATCACAATAAACTGTGGAAAATTCTGAAAGAGATAGGAATACCAGACCACCTGACCTGCCTCTTGAGAAACCTTTATGCAGGTCAGGAAGCAACAGTGAGAACTTGACATGGAACAACAGACTGGTTCCAAATAGGAAAAGGAGTACGTCAAGGTTGTATATTGTCACCCTGCTTATTTAACTTATATGCAGAGTACATCATGAGAAATGCTGGGCTGGAGGAAGCACAAGCTGGAATCAAGATTGCCGGGAGAAATAACAATAACCTCAGACATGCAGATGACACCACCCTTATGGCAGAAAATGAAGAGGAACTAAAAAGCCTCTTGATGAAAGTGAAAGAGGAGAGTGAAAAAGTTGGTTTAAAGCTCAACATTCAGAAAACAAAAATCATGGCATCTGACCCATCACTTCATGGGAAATAGATGGAGAAATAGTGGAAACAGTGTCAGACTTTATTTTTTTGAGCTCCAAAATCACTGCAGATGCTGATTGCAGCCATGAAATTAAAGGATGCTTACTCCTTGGAAAGAAAGTTGTGCCCAATCTAGATAGCATATTAAAAAGCAGAGGTATTATTTTGCCAACAAAGTCCGTCTAGTCAAGGCTTTGGTTTTTCCCGTGGTCATGTATGGAAGTGAGAGTTGAACTGTGAAGAAAGCTGTTCGCTGAAGAATTGATGCTTTTGAACTGTAGTATTGGAGAAGACTCTCGAGAGTCCCTTGGACTGCAAGGAGGTTTAACCAGTCCATCCCAAAGGAGCCCAGTCCTGGGTGTTCATTGGAAGGACTGATGCTGAGGCTGAAACTCCAAAACCTTGTCACGTGATATGAAGAGTTGACTCACTGGAAAAGACCCTGATGCTTAGAGGGATTGGGGGCAGGAGAAGAAGGGGACGACAGAGGATGAGATGGCTGGATGGCATCACGGACTCAATGCACATGAGTTTGGGTGGACTCCAGGAGTTGGTGATGGACAGGGAGTCTTGATGTGCTGGGATTCATGGGGTTGCAGAGTCGGACACGACTGAGTGACTGAACCTGTATTATAAGTAATTTTTCAGTATTCTAGGATATTTCTGTTAACCTCTTCAAGATAAAAGATCTTTTGCTTACCAATCACTAAGAAAGAGATGGCTGCTGGTATAAGTGTATACCCATTTTAGATGTTTTCTCTGATTAATCTAATCAGCAAAACTTCAAGGTTTGATTTGATCCCAGTGCAAAATAAATCCTTCCAGGTGGTTTAGAATATAATATTACTATTTATTCACTTGAATCCAATGACTGGCTAGATATTAGAGCTATAAGGAGATTGAAATGCTACTTGGAACCTGTGGTAAATAAAAGATTTACTGAGGAGTCCTATTTGATTTCATCAAAGGCTGTGCCATCTTCAATAGATTCATTTTGAGAAAACTCTCCTACTAGATTCTCATTAAGATCAAATGCCTGACCATGAACAAACAAGTGATCAGACACTTCAAGGTGTCTTTGTATGACAAAATACTCATCATGCACTAATTGTTGTTGTATCTACCCAATGGAAAATTTTGTGTTCCTTTCAGAATTTCAGCATTAAGTGGTATAAATGGGACCAGGATTTCATAAATCCTCTGAAGTAGGCAGACATCTACTCTGAAGTAAGCAGATATCAAGGCTTATACTAGTTCTTATGTAAGGAATGCAAAATCTTATGCCAGATTGTAGAGAGTTTGGATTTAATAATATTGAGAAGAAACTTTTGAAAGTGTTTAGGGGGTAGACATTTCATAATAGCTCAGAATTGAAAATTTTTATATTCATGTGAATATTTACAAAAAAAATCACCTCTATGAATACTTTCAAATCAAATGGACTGTTTCAAGATCATCCATTTTCTTTCTTCTGTAAATCTGGTGCTTCTCAATGGCCTAATGAACAATGAGGCCTTGAAGTAATCTTTCGTTCAATTAGTATGCATTTCCAATTCAGTTATAAACACTGCTGAATGCTCAGTTTATCAGAAACTAAGGACTTCCCTAGTAGGTCAGCTGGTAAAGAATCCACCTGCAAAGTAGAAGACCCTGGTTTGAATCCTGGATTGGGGAAATCCCCTGGAGAAGGGATTAGGCTACCCACTCCAGTATTCTTGGGCTCTCCTGATGACTCAGATAGTAAAGAATCCACCTGGGTTTGATCCCTCGGTTGGGAAAATCCCCTGGAGGAGGGCACAGCAACCAACTCTAGTATTCTTGCCTGGAGAATCCCCATGGACAGAGGAGCCTGGCCGGCTAGTCTATGGGGTCACAAAGAATTGGACACAGCTGAGTGACTAAGCACAGCAAACAACACAAGGGTCTCTTACATGGTTCCTGTGAATTGGGAAGATCCCTTTGGAGAAAGGAAATGACAACCCATTCCAGTATTCTTGCCTGGGAAACAGGTGCCTGGCTGGTTACAGTCCATGGGGTGGAAAAAGAATCAGGCATGACAGCGAATAAGCAACAACAACAACAGGTCAGTTCTTGGTGATTATTCCATTGTATGACTACCCTCTATCATGATTTTTATTCTAAATTTGAGTTGAGAACACTGGGCTGGAGGAAGCACAAGCTGGAATCAAGATTGCTGGGAGAAATATCAATAACCTCAGATATGCAGATGACACCACCCTTATGGCAGAAAGTGAAGAGGAACTCAAAAGCCTCTTGATGAAAGTGAAAGAGGAGAGTGAAAAGTTTGGCATGAAGCTCAACATTCAGAAAACGAAGATCATTGCATCTGGTCCCATCACTTCATGGGAAATAGATGGGGAAACAGTGGAAACAGTGTCAGACTTTATTTTTCTGGGCTCCAAAATCACTGCAGATGCTGATTGCAGCCATGAAATTAAAAGACGCTTACTCCTTGGAAGGAAAGTTATGACCAACCTAGATAGCATAGTAAAAAGCAGAGACATTATTTTGCCAACCAAGGTCCGTCTAGTCAAGGCTATGGTTTTTCCCGTGGTCATGTATGGATGTGAGAGTTGGACTGTGAAGAAAGCTGATGGCCGAAGAATCGATGCTTCTGAACTGTGGTGCTGGAGAAGATTCTTGAGAGTCCCTTATACTGCAAGGAGATCCAACCAGTCCATTCTAAAGGAGATCAGTCCTGGGTGTTCATTGGAAGGACTGATGCTAAAGCTGAAACTGCAATACTTTGGCCACCTCATGTGAAGAGTTGACTCAATGGAAAAGAGTCTGATGCTGGGAGGGATTGGGGGTGGTAGGAGACGGGGACGACAGAGAATGAGATGGCTGGATGCATCACCGACTCGATGGAGATGAGTTTGAGTGAACTCCGGGAGTTGGTGATGGACAGGGAGGCCTGGCGTGCTGAGGTTCATGGGGTCGCAAGGAGTCAGACACGACTGAGCGACTGAACTGAACTGACCTGCCTCCCTGTCATTTTTCTCCCAATTTCACCTCCTGTGGATTTATGAGTCTTCAGTTTCAACCATATATATATATGTATACATTTCACATTATCGGAGAAGGAAATGGCAACCCACTCCAGTACTCTTGCCTGGAAAATCCCATGGATGGATGAGCCTGGTAGGCAACAGTCCATGGGTCGCAAAGAGCCAGACATGACTGAGCAACTTCACTTCACTCACTTCATACTTTATCACTGGAGAAGGAAATAGCAACCCACTCCAGTATTCTTGCCTGGAGAATTCCATGGACAGAGAAGCCTGGTGGGCCGTGGTCCATAGGGTCACAGAGAGTTGTACATGACTGAAGTGACTGAGCATGCTTGCACGCACATTTCACATTATTAAATCCATAAACCATATTTCCAATCCAGCTATACATTCTTGGCTAAGGAATTTTTTAATTTATGGTAGGCAGATAGATGATAGGTCGGTAAGCAAATAGATAGATAGAGGATGTTTAAGCTTGATCTAAGGAAATGTTTAGCTCATTATGCAGATATTCGGATGACAAGGAAGAAACTCATCTAGTTATTCATATGCTTCCATATACACAGACAGTGTTATGTCAGGAAAACACTATAAGAATGAAATAACTTAATTTTTTATGGTACATTTGTTGTCATAGGTACATAGACTTTTATCTTAACACAATTTGGGAAGTATTTGGTGTACTAATGATAAATTATACACATTCTAAATAATACTTCACCAAAGAAATTAGTTATTAAATGCAAATTGCCTAAAGACACCTGCTTACCTATTTTTTTTAAATCTATTCCTTGATCAGAAGATGTAATGCAATTTGTCATGCTCTGATTTCCCAAACATGCCTGTCCTTGGAAGTCATTTTCTAAATGATGATTAAAGAAACAGACACACTCTTCTACAATAAAAAATATTGAAAAAAGAAAGTTTTTGCCCATGTTACTGCAATGCAAAATTGACTAGCTGGAGAACAATGAATATTGCTCAATTGTGGTGATCTTATGAACATAATATACTAAGGAAAATACATTTACTTTCAAGCAATGTCTGCCCTCCAGTATATAATTTCTCTTGAGTTTATCATTTACAGACCTATTTCTGGGCATTTATGAAGTTTGGCCATAGTTTTATCTTTGTAAGAGAAATTACTTTTAGGAAAAACTGACCATATTTGTATGATAACTTTTAGCAATCAAATATGTGATGTATACTTTCTAAGGGCACATTTATATATGAACTTTGGAGTTATTAGCTTATTTCTGATAGTTGAATACATAAAACTATAGAATTATAAGATTGAAAATGAATTTATGTATCATGGATTCCTTGTGATCAACTGCTATTTAACCCCCCATTTTTCTTTACAATGTTCTCAAACAGCTTAATTTTTTTTACTGAAGTATTGTTGATTTACAGTGTTCTGTTAGATTCAGGTGTACAATAAAGTGATTCAGATATATATATGTTTATATGTATATATAGATAAGTATATCTATTTATATATTATTTTTCAGATCCTTTTCCATTATAGGTTATTATACTATGTTGAATATAATTCTGTGTGGTATGCCATAGGTACTTGCTGTTTATTTTATTTATAGTAGTGTATCTATCTTAATCCTATACCTAGAATTTATTCTACTCCCTTCCTCTTTGGTAACCATAAGTTTATTTTCTATGCCTGTAAGTATATTTCTCTTTGTAAATAAGTTCATTTGTAATGGCAATTTTTACATTCCAGATATAAGCGATATCATATGGTGTTTGTCTCTCTCTGTCTGACTTATTACACTTAGTTTGATAAGCTCTAGGTCCATCCATATTGCTTCAAGGGGCATTATGTTTTCTTTTTTATGACTGAATAATCTTTCTTTATGGATGAGTAGTATTGCATTGTGTATTCCGTGTGGTATATTCATACACACACACACACATATATATACCACATCTTTATCTGTTCATTTGTCAATGGACATTTAAGTTGCATAAATAGTGTGGCTATGAATATTGGGGTACATTTATCTTTTCTATTAGAGTTTCATCTTTTCTGGATATATGCCCAGGTATGGAATTTCATGATCATATCGAAACTATGTTTTTAGTTTTTTGAGAAATCTTTGTATTATCTTCCATAGTGGCTGTGCCGATTTACCCACAAACAGTGCAGAAGGGTTCCCTTTTCTCCACACTTTTTCCAGCATTTATTATGTGCAGACTTTTTGACGATGGCCATTCTGACTAGTGTGAGGTGATATCTCATTGTAGCTTTAATTTGCACTTCTCTAATAATTAGCCATTTGGAACATATTTTAATGTGCTTTTGGTACATTTGTATGTCTTCTTTGGAGAGATGTCTAGTAAGATATTTTACCCATTTTTTGATTGGATTACTTTTTTTTTTATATTGAGCTGCATGAGCTGTTTATATATTTTGATGATTAATTCCTTGTCAGTCACTTCATTCTCAGATATTTTCTCCAAACCCATAGATAGTCTTTACATTTTGTTTATGGGTTCCTTTGCTGTGCCAAAGATTTTGAATGTAATTAGGTCCTATTTATTTATTTTTCCCTTGCTTCAGGAGATGGATTCCAAAAAAGTATTACTGCAATTTATGTCAAAGGATTTTGTACCTATATTTTCCTCTAGGAGTTTAATAAAGCATCTGAACTATCTGATCCCTTTATGAAGCAGTTATCTGTACTTTGAATATTTTAGTGAAATAATCACTTGCTAAGCAGCCTCTTACATTTTTGAACAATTCAGCTTTTGCTTTTCTTTTAAACTAGGTGGAAATCTGTATTTCTATAATTTTCATTTATTAGTTCTAATTCTTCTTCCCCATGAGACTGCTTCAGCTATTTGAAGATTGCTGGTATGTTCTGGTAAGCAACATCTTTCCAAAATTAAGTTCCTGGGTTCTCCAACTCATCTTAATATTATAGTGAATAGGTTAATATATTATTTCTAGACATTTTTATTTTGCTCCCTTGAAAGTTTTGTTATATTTTATTCTAAAGCCCAAGATAACTAGATCAAAGAAAAATTTGTGCTATCATGTGCATTTTTGTATCTGGATGCTTGGGACTTTGTTGACCAATATTCTATGTAGTGGATTGGATTTTTCACTTTTTATTATTTTATGAATATTTGAATTTATATCATGTGTTTCTTATGGCAGAAAACGAAGAAGAACTAAAGAGCCTCTTGATGAAAGTGAAAGAAGAGAGTGAAAAACTTGGCTTAAAGCTCAACATTCAGAAAACTAGGATCATGGCATCTGGTCCCATCACTTCATGGCATGTAGACAGGGAAACAGCGGAAACAGTGACAGACTTATTTTTTGTGTGTGTGCTCTAAAATCACTGCAGATGGTGACTGTAGCCATGAAATTAAAAGACTCTTGCTCCTTGGAAGAAAAGTTATGACCAACCTAGACAGCATATTAAAAAGCAGAGACATTACTTTGCCAACAAAGGTCCATCTAGTCAAGGTTATGGTTTTTCCAGCAGTCATGTATGGATGTGAGAGTTGGACTATCAAGAAAGCTGAACACCAAAGAAGTGATGCTTTTGAACTGTGTGTTGGAGAAGACTCTTGAGAGTCCCTTGGACTGCAAAGAGATTCAACCAGTCCATCCTAAAGGAAATCAGTCTTGAATATTCATTGGAAGGACTGATGTTGAAGTTGAAACTCCAATACTTTGGCCACCTGAAGCAAAGAACTGACTCATTTGAAAAGACCATGATGCTTGGAAATATTGAAGGCAGGAGGAAAAGGGGACAACAAAGGATGAGATGGTTGGATGGTATCACCGACTCAATGGACGTGAGTTTGAGTGAACTCCGGGAGTTGATGATGGACAGGGAAGCTTGGCGTGCTGCAGTCCATGGGTTCCTAAAGAGTCAGACATGACTGAGCAACTGAACTGAACTGATTTCTTATTATGCAAATTTCTATTTCCCTCCATTTTTTTTCTCAATACTTTTACCTTATGACAACATTAAATGAGAAAGGATCAGTGGTATATATTTTTTCCTATTGAGTAGGCTTGCAGATTTCCTCCAAAAATAGGTTTTAGAAGAGTCATATTTTGTAATACAAAGTCAACATGGAGAAGAACCCAAGCACATTTCAACCAGTAAGACTTTATCTACATGCATTTGAAATGAAAAATGAGACTTAAGGGATCTTGACTTAAATGGATGAACAATCAGATCTAGAGCAGAAAGAGGTCCAAGTGAGTGTAACTCCATTTAGGCGTGTCATCATGCAAGACACATATAAATATGTATTTCAAAACTTTTTTAGAAATTATCAATATGAATAAGAAAGACTAATCAATGTCAAGTTTCTATTTTTTTTTCTTGACTTCTTAATTTGATGGCTATCACTCTCAAAAATACTTTGCTACAAACTGGGACATTTTCTTTTATAATAACCTTATAATTTTCAAAATTAGGATATTGATATTTGATACATTCTCACTGTCAAATCATCAGACTTATAGAAGTTAACTAATAGTCTCAGTAATGTACTTTATGGCAAATGAACCCAGCTCCAAGTTACACATTACATTTAGTGTTCATGTCTTTCTTTCTCTGTCTTTCCTTATGTTGGTACTCCAAGTTATTGTAGAATGCACCCTAGTTTGGGTCTGATATTTTCTTATATTAAGATTCAGGTTATGAATCATCGGTTTAATAATTATAGAAATGATGCTGTGCACATCTTTGTACCCTATAAGGTGGGATATAATTTGGAACATGATGTTCAGTTTAATCAGTATATTAAGATAGTGTGTCAGGCTTTTCCAATGTAAACTTACTGCTTTCCCTACTGTAATTAAAATTAATTTTGTGGGCAATTACTCTGAATCAATGTAAATAGATTCATTGAACATTTAACTAATGAATATCACTATGGATTTATCATTTCCCATTTTATTCAGTGGATTTTGATCTTACTACTAGCATTTATTTTGATGTTCAAATTGTCCCTGACGACCAGTAGGAGCTCTTTCAAGCCATGATCTGTTGTTTCCTTTTAATAGGTACCTTCCAATTTTTTTTTTTTTTTTTTTAGTATTTCTTTGCTTTTTGGCATAGACAGATATTGCTGGCTCACCTTGTATTTTCTGTGCCTCAGCCTAGAATCAAGTATTTCTCTAAGGAGCCTTTATTCCTTTTCATGGAGAACTGTGTTTAGAAGCCAACACTCAGCACCAGATATGCTCATTGTTATTGAGGTTTTGCGTCTCCCATCCTCTCAGTGGACAGAGTGGGAAATAAATGCATTTGCGTCATATTCACGTACATAATTATGTGTAAACAAATACTATATTCATAACATACACATGCACATATCTCCATTTATATTTATTTGTTTTATTCCCATCTCTCTATCCATCAAAATCACTGACTTTGCATTAATATCTCTGATTCTAATTCAACCATTCAGGGTTCATTTTAGTTTCCTGTGTTTTCTTACTTCTAGCTCCCTTTCCCAATAGTGACAAACTTGGTTTCCATTACACTTAGTATATTAAGAATTTAATTATTCTTTCTGCATGCAACTGGTCTCCCATCTCTACCACCACACCCTCCCAAGCTGATGCCCCTTTCATTCACTAGGACTCTGACCCTCCGTGCTGTGCCTCCCCCATGCAGACACTCTCCTTACCATGACTGAGCTCCTGAACCTCATGTCAGCTTGTATCCACTGCATGCAAACTGTCCTTGCCCTTCACAAGCTATGACACTCTGTACTATGGGTACGACTTCATCAGAATGCTCGTGATCTGAAAACCTGCATGCTGACTCCTTTTCATGGATCTGTCCTCCTCATTCATCTTATCTGGATCTGACACCTTGAGGTGGACTGGCCGACCCCATTCTCGCCAAGTGGACATGCTTCTGCTCAGGCATTGACACCCCAGGACAGGTGGTGCTGCTTTGTGGGCACCTTCTGTGTCCTGTTTGAGCTACAATTCCTGAGACCAGGCAGTCCCCATCCCACGCATGGATGTACATCCCACCCTGCTCAGGCATTGACACCATCCAGCAGACTGTCCCTTGTAGGGATTGGCCTTCTCTTTGCAGATGCACACCAGCATCTTATGCCAGGTTGCCATGGATGCCATTTCACCCAATTCAGGCTGTAACACCATGCAGATTGTTTATCTCACTCATACCTTTCTCAATTCCCTTGGGCTTTCCCTGTGCTGGACTTTCCCTCCTATGAACATCATCTTCCCTCTGCTGAGACTCTGATACCTTGACCCAAACAAACTTGATCTCTTTTAAGATCAGGACACACACTCACACATAAGATATATTCTCTTTTGGTATCAGGAAAAGTGTTAAATTAGACATATGCATATTTCTAAGCAAACTGACTCTGAAATTCTACAGAGAAACCCTGTGCTATCAACAGTTCAACTGTTCATGCCAAGAATACAGCTAACCTAAGATGTTTCTGCCTTTCTGAATTTTATGCCAAAAGCAATTAGAGTTGAGAAAGTTGGCCTTGGAAAATTAAGAACCTGTTCATGTTGACATAACACTTGCAATGTTGACGTTTCCAGTCCCAGCATGGATTTTCTATTTAAACTCATATGCAATCCTTTTCTGCAGAATTTTTTAAAAATATCTGAATATAGACTGAAAAAAAGAAAAGAAACCTTGATGTATGAAAGCAATCATTAAAATCTACATCAAAAGAAAGCTCCTACAAAGTTTCAGTTTATCAACTTAAGATGTGTTTTCCAAGCTAACTGACTGCCTGGGGGTTTAATTTTTTTTTTTTTTTTCCCTTTCTCTATTTCTTCCTTTTCTCCTGTCCTCTCCTTTCTTTTCTTCTCCTTTTCCTTCCCTTTCCTCCCTCTTCCTGCCTCCTCTCTCTATATATATATATCTCTTTCTGTCCTCCCAAACGCTGATTTCTCTGTCACGTTTGGATTTCACTTTCCATTCTCCATTAGTTGATTACTTGATCCATAGCATGAAATTATCATTTATAGAGACTTAGCAGTATCCTTCATGGAATAAACATATCTGGGTCAATTTGCCCTCCTTTCCAGAAAGTTGACAGGGAGGAGGATAATTAATAATATAGAAATATGTCAGTCTATATTCTGAAAATAGATTACTCTGGCTAGCTCGGTGAATTTACTCAAAATTATATTTAATCAGCCAAGTGTTTATTGCACATGATGCCAAATACCTCGGAAGACTGGATGCTGAATTGCTTAACGATTTTGATGTTCCATGTAGGCTTAATCATTATAAGATATTCAACTGAATCACTTGATTTCATCAGAGACTTTGAAGATGGGCAAATAATGCTTTTTCTATGTAAGACTTTTCATGTATTTTATGCAGACACTTTATATGTGTTTCAATATATAAATGAGTATTTTGGCAACATACACAATATTTATGATTTAAGATCAAGAGTCAGACTTCAAAATTTATTGTGACCACATTTTGAACTCCGGGAGTTGGTGATGGACAGGGAGGCCTGGTGTGCTGTGATTCATGGGGTCGCAAAGAGTCGGATACGACTGAGCGACTGAACTGAACTGAACTGAAAATTGTATAAGACGATTGTACAATTTTAAAATTGTATAATTGTATCAACTAATGGAGAATGGAAAGTGAAATCAAAACATGGCAGAGAAATCAGTGTTTGGAATGCAAACTAGTACAACCACTGTGAAGAACAGTGTGGGGATTCCTTAAAAAAGTGGAAATAGAGCTGCCATACAACCCAGCAATCGCACTCCTGGTCATTCACACCGAGGAAACCAGAATTGAAAGACACATGTACTCCAATGTTCATCGCAGCACTGTTTATAATAGCCAGGACATGGATGCAACCTAGATGTCCATCTGCAGACAAATGGATAAGAAAGCTGTGGTACATATACACAATGAAGTGTTACTCAGCCATTTAAAAGAATACATTTGAATCAGTTCTAATGAGGTGGATGAAACTGGAGCCTATTATTCAGAGTGAAGTAAGCCAGAAAGAAAAACACCAATACAGTACACTAACGCATATGTCGGAGAAGGCAATGGCAAGCCACTCCAGTACTCTTGCCTAGAAAATCCCATGGATGGAGGAGCCTGGTGGGCTGCAGCCCATGGGGTCGCTAAGGGTCGGACACGACTGAGCGACTTCACTTTCACACATTGGAGAAGGAAATGGCAACCCACTCCAGTGTTCTTGCCTGGAGAATCCCAGGGACGGGGGAGCCTGGTGGGCTTCCGTCTATGGGGTCACACAGAGTCGGACACGACTGAAGTGACTTAGCAGCAGCAGCAGCAACGCATATGTATGGAATTTAGAAAGATGGTAACTTAACCTTGTATACGAGACAGCAAAAGAGACACAGGTGTATAGAACAGCATTTTGGACTCTGTGGGAGAGGGCAAGGGTGGGATGATTTGGGAGAATGGCATTGAAACATGTATATTATCATATGTGAAACGAATTGCCAGTCCAAGTTCGATGTATGATATAGGATGCTCAGGGCTGGTGTACTGGGAGGAACCAGAGGGATGGGATAGGGAGGGAGGTGGGAGGGGGGTTCAAGATGGGGAATACATGTACACCGGGCAGATTCATGTCAATGTATGCAAAAACCAATACAATAATGTAAAGTAATTATCCTTCAATTAAAATAAATTAATAAAAAAATTAAAAATAAAATAAAAATAAAAAAAACAAACAACAACATAAAAAGTATAGTATTTCACACACAGACACACAGAAAGAAATCAGTGTTTGGGAGGACAGAAAGAGAGAGAGAGAGTAAGAAGGAAGAGGGAGGGAAGGGAAGGAAAAGGAGAAGAAAAGAAAGGAGAGGATAGAAGAAAAGGAAGAAATAGAGAAAGGGAAAAAAATATTAAAGCCCCAGGCAGTCAGTTAGCTTGGAAAAAATTAAAAGACTCTTACTCCTTGGAAGGAAAGTTATGACCAACCTAGACAGCATATTAAAAAGCAGAGATATTACTTTGCCAACCAAGGTCCATCTAGTCAAGGCTATGGTTTTTCCAGTGGCCATGTATGGATGTGAGAGTTGGACTGTGAAGAAAGCTGATCGCCAAAGAATTGATGCTTTTGAACTGTGATGTTGGAGAAGACTCTTGAGAGTCCCTTGGACTGCAAGGAGATCCAACCAGTCCATTCTAAAGGAGATCAATCCTGAATGTTCATTGGAAGGACTGATGCTAAATTGAAACTCCAACACTTTGGCCACCATGCGACAAGTTGACTCACTGGAAAAGACTCTGATGCTGGGAGGGATATTGGGGGCGGGAGGAGACAGGGACGACAGAGAATGAGATGGCTGGATGGCATCACCGACTCGATGGACATGAGTTTGACTGAACTCCGAGAGTTGCTGATGGACAGGGAGGCCTGCCATGCTGAGATTCATGGGGTCGCAAAGAGTCAGACATGACTGAATGACTGAACTGAACTGAAAATTGTATAATGTTGCATTTTCTTTTCGTAAAACCAAGCAAGCTATGACTATGGTAATACAATGTCATGGATTTTAGGTTTAAATTGCATAGTTTTGATATTTACCCATCTACAAGGTAATAGTTGAAGAATGACTATTCTTATTATCATATATGCAAATAAAACAACAAGTATTAGGCCAAACTCTAAAAGCAAAAATAAGTTGAATGTATGGTTCAGGGTCTTACAACTAGTAGATGGTAGTGTGTGCATGCTAAGCCACTTCTGTTGTGTCCAGTTCTTTGCAACCCTCTGGACTATAGCCTGCCAGGATCCTCTGTGCATGGGATTCTCCAGGCAAGAATATTGAAGTGGATTGCCATGACCTCCTCCAGGGGATCTTCCCGACTCAGGGATTGAGACATTTCTTATGTCTCCTATATTGGCAGGTGGGTTTTTGCCACTATCGCCACCTGGGAAGCCCAGGCAGACATTAGAGATGGAATCACATAGAGTTCTGTCCAGCTGGAATTGTGACATCTTAGCAAGTAAAGTGGATGAATTTTGAATAATGGGCCTCATCTTACCATTTAGATATGCATTTGGGGGGGATATTTGTGTGTGTGTGTGTATTTGTATGCATGCATTTAAGTGAAACTGAGTTCAAATCGTTTCAAAATTAAAATACAATTTTTTTTCTTGGCTGTAAATATGATATGGTTTTTGTGTAAGTTGAAACATACACAAAAGTGTTACAAAGAATCTAACATTTAGTACTCAAACAAAAAGTAGCTGTTATCATTGATAGAAATTTTAGAACATTTAAATGCATCCCATAGATAAAAAATTGATACATAATCTTATACAATCAATTTCACACTATATATACTTTTTTGTAATCATAGAAATTGTATCATAATTAATACTCAATAGAGCTTTCATAAATGTTTTATGAATGGACAAAATTATATTTTATGGGTATGTTGATATAACTGAATACTTATGATAATATTTAGGTAGTTATGATTATATAATCATTTTTATTTATGATAAAATAATTACAATGGTGTGATCACGCACACTTACCTAGAGCCAGACATCTGGAATGTGAAGTCAAGTGGGCCTTCAGTTCAGTTCAGTTCAGTCGCTCAGTCGTGTCCGACTCTCCGCGACCCCATGAATCACAGCACGCCAGGCCTCCCTGTCCATCACCAATTCCTGGAGTTCACTCAAACTTATGTACACAGAGTCGGTGATGCCATCCAGCCATCTCATTCTCCGTCGTTCCCTTCTCCTCCCGCCCCCAACCTTTCCCAGCATCACAGTCTTTTCCAGTGAGTCAACTCGTTGCATGAGGTGGCCAAAGTATTGCAGTTTCAGCTTTAGCATCAGTCCCTCCAATGAACATCCAGGATTGATCTCCTTTAGAATGGACTGGTTGGATCTCCTTGCAGTATAAGGGACTCTCAAGAGTCTTCTCCAACACCACATTTCAAAAGCATCGATTCTTCGGCGATCAGCTTTCTTCACAGTCCAACTCTCACATCCATACATGAACACGGGAAAAAACATAGCCTTGACTAGACGGACCTTGGTTGGCAAAGTAATGTCTCTGCTTTTTAATATACTATCAAGGTTGGTCATAACTTTCCTTCCAAGGAGAAGGCGTCTTTTAATTTCATGGCTGCAATCAGTATCTGCAGTGATTTTGAAGCCCAAAAAAATAAAGTCTGACACTGTTTCCACTGTTTTTCCATCTATTTCCCATGAAGTGATGGGACCAGATGCCATGATCTTTGTTTTCTGAATGTTGAGCTTCAAGCCAACCTTTTCACTCTCCTCTTTCACTTTCATCAAGAGGCTTTTGAGTTCCTCTTCACTATCTGCCATAAGGGTAGTGTCATCTGCATATCTGAGGTTATTGATATTTCTCCCAGCAATCTCGATTCCAGCTTGTGCTTCTTCCAGCCCAGCATTCCTCATGATGTACTCTGCATATAAGTTAAATAAGCAAGGTGACAATATACAACCTTGACGTACACCTTTTCCTATTTGGAACCAGTCTGTTGTTCCACGTCCAGTTCTAACTGTTGCTTCCTGACCTTCATACAGGTTTCTCAAGAGGCGGGTAAGGTGGTCTGGGATTCCCATCTCTTTCAGAATGTTCCACAGTTTTTTGTGATCGACACAGTCAAAGGCTTTGACATAGTCAATGAAGCAGAAATAGATGTTTTTCTGAAACTCTCTTGCTTTCTCCATGATCCAGCGGATGTTGGCAATTTGATCTCTGGTGCCTCTGCCTTTTCTAAAACCTGCTTGAACATCTGGGAGTTCACGGTTTACATACTGCTGAAGCCTGGCTTGGAGAATTTTGAGCATGACTTTACTAGCATGTGAGATGAGTGCAATTGTGTGGTAGTTTGAGCATTCTTTGGCATTGCCTTTCTTTGGGATTGGAATGAAGACTGACCTCTTCCAGTCCTGTGGCCACTGCTGAGTTTTCCAAATCTGCTGGCATATTGAGTGCAGCACTTTCACAGCATCATCTTTCAAGACTTGAAATAGCTCAACTGGAATTCCATCACCTCCACTAGCTTTGTTCGTAGTGATGCTTTCTAAGGCCCACTTGACTTCACATTCCAAGATGTCTGGCTCTAGGTCAGTGATCACGTTATCGTGACTATCTTGGTCGTGAAGATCTTTTTTGTACAGTTCTTCTGTGTATTCCTGCCACCTCTTCTTAATATCTTCTGCTTCTGTTAGGTCCATACCATTTCTGTCCTTTATCGAGCCCATCTTTGCATGAAATGTTCCCTTGGAATCTCTAATTTTCTTGAAGAGGTCTCTTGTTTTTCCTATTCTGTTGTTTTCCTCTATTTCTTTGCACTGATCACTGAGGAAGTCTTTCTTATCTCTCCTTGCTATTCTTTGGAACTCTGCATTCAGATGCTTATATCTTTCCTTTTCTCCTTTGCTTTTCGCTTCTCTTCTTTTCACAGCTATTTGTAAGGCCTCCTCAGACAGCCATTTTGCTCTTCTGCATTTCTTTTCCATGGGGATAGTCTTGGTCCCTGTCTCCTGTACAATGTCACGAACCTCCGTCCAGAGTTCATCAGGCACTCTATCAATCAGATCTAGTCCCTTAAATCTACTTCTCACTTCCACTGTATAATCATAAGGGATTTGATTGAGGTCATATCTGAATGGTCTAGTGGTTTTCCCTACTTTCTTCAATTTCAGTCTGAATTTGGCAATAAGGAGTTCATGATCTGAGCCACAGTCAGCTCCTGGTCTTGTTTTCGCTAACTGTATATAGCTTCTCCATCTTTGGTTGCAAAGAATATAATCAATCTGATTTTGGTGTTGACCATCTGGTGATGTCCATGTGTAGAGTCTTCTCTTGTGTTGTTGGAAGAGGGTGTTTGCTATGACCAGTGCATTCTCTTGACAAAACTCTATTAGCCTTTGCCCTGCTTCATTCCGTGCTCCAAGGCCAGTTACTCCAGGTGTTTCTTGACTTCCTACTTTTGCATTCTAGTCCCCTATAATGAAAAAGATATCTTTTTTGGGTGTTAGTTCTAAAAGGTCTTGTAGGTCTTCATAGAACCGATTAACTTCGGCTTATTCAGCATTACTGGTTGGCGCATAGGCCTGGATTACTGTAATATTGAATGGTTTGTCTTGGAAACGAATAGAAATCATTCTGTCATTTTTAAGATTGCATCCAAGTATTGCATTTCGGACTCTTTTGTTGACCATGATGGCTACTCCACTTCTTCTAAGGGTTTCCTGCCCACAGTAGTAGATATAATGGTCATCCGAGTTAAATTCACCCATTCCAGTCCATTTTAATTCACTGATTCCTAGAATGTCGACGTTCACTCTTGCCATCTCCTGTTTGACCACTTCCAATTTGCCTTGATTCATGGACCTAACATTCCAGGTTCCTATGCAATATTGCTCTTTACAGCACCGGACCTTGCTTCTATCACTGGTCACATCCACAACTGGGTATTGGTTTTGCTTTTGCTCCATCCCTTTATTCCTTCTATAGTTATTTCTCCACTGAGCTCCAGTAGCATATTGGGAACCTACCGACCTGGGGAATTCCTCATTCAGTATCCTATCATTTTGCCCTTTGTTACTGTTCATGGGGTTCTCAAGGCAAGTATACTGAAGTGGTTTGCCATTCCCTTCTCCAGTGGACCACATTCGGCTGTGGTCCATGTGATCAGATCGGCTAGTTTCCTGTGATTATGATTTCAGTTTGTCTGCCCTCTGATGCCCCCTAGCAATACCTACCGTCTTATTTGGGTTTCTCTTACCTTGGTCGTGGAAAATCTCTTCACAGCCACTCCAGCAAAGTGCAGCCGCTATACCTTACCTTGGACGAGGGGTATCTCCTCAAGGCCACCCCTCCCGACCTTGAACGCGGAGTAGCTCCTCTCGGACCTCCTGCGCCCGCGCAGCCACCGCCTGTTGGACGTGGGTTAGCTCCTCTCAGCCGCCGGCCCTGGCCTCAGGCGTGGGGTAGCTCCTTATGGCCTCACCTCTTTGCGTGGTTTGTTGCGCCGGGGCCGGCGTCTCTCGCATCGCGTCTGGAGGTGTTGGAATGGCACTTGAGCTATTTCAAATCCTAAAAGATGATGCTGTGAAAGTGCTGCTCATTATGACAGAAAATTTGGAAAACTCAGCAGTGGCCACAGGACTGGAAAAGGTCAGTTTTCATTCCAATCCCAACGAAAGGCAATACCAAAAAATGTTCAAGCTACCGCACAAATGCATTCATCTCACATGCTAGTAAAGTCATGCTCAACATCTCCAAGGCAGGCTTCAGCAATACGTGAACCATGAACTTCCAGATGTTTAAACTGGTTTTAGAAAAAGCAGAGGAACCAGAGATCAAATTGCCAACATCTGCTGGATCATCAAAAGAGCAAGAAAGTTCCAGAAAAACATCTACTTCTGCTTTATTGACTATGTCAAAGCTTTTGACTGTGTGGATCACAATAAACTATGGAAAATTCTGAAAGAGATGGGAATACCAGACCACCTGACCTGCCTTTGAGAAACCTATATGCAGTTCAGGAAGCAACAGTTAGAACTAGGCATGGAACAACAGACTGGTTCCAAATAAGAAAAGGAGTACGTCGAGGCTGTATATTATTACCCAGATTATTTAACTTATATTCAGAGTTCATCATGAGGAACGCTGGGCTGGAGGACACAAGCTAGAATCAAGATTGCTGGGAGAAATATCAATAATCTCAGATATGCAGATGACACCACCCTTATGGCAGAAAGTGAAGAAGAACTAAAGAGCTTCTTGATGAAATTGAAAGAGGAGAGTGGAAAAAGTTGGCTTAAAGCTCAATATTCAGAAAACTAAGATCATGGCATCTGGTTCCATCACTTCATGGCAAATAGATGGGGAAACAGTGGCCGACTTTATTTTTTGGGGCTCCAAAATCTCTGCAGATGATGATTGCAGCCGTGAAATTAAAAGATGCTTGCTCTTTGAAAGGAAAGTTATGACCAACCTAGGTAGCATATTAAAAAACAGAGACATTACTTTGCCAACAAAGGTCCGTCTAGTCAAAGTTATGGTTTTTCCAGTAGTCACGTATGGATGTGAGAGTTGGACTATACAGCAAGCTGAGCACTGAAGAATTGATGCTTTTGAACTGTGGTGTTGGAGAAAACTCTTGAGAGTCCCTTGGACTGCAAGGAGATCCAACCAGTCCATCCTAAAGGAGATTAGTCCTGGGTGTTCATTGGAAGGACTGATGTTGAAGTTGAAACTTCAATAATTTGGCCACCTGATGTGAAGAGCTGACTCATTTGAAAAGAGTTTTGCCGGGAAAGATTGAGAGCAGGAGGAGAAGGGGACGATAGAGGATGAGATGGCTGGATGGCATCACTGACTCGATGGACATGGGTTTGAGTGAACTCCGGGAGTTGGTGATGGACCA
The DNA here is from genome assembly GCF_049115385.1 of Moschus berezovskii. Taxonomy (NCBI): domain Eukaryota; kingdom Metazoa; phylum Chordata; class Mammalia; order Artiodactyla; family Moschidae; genus Moschus; species Moschus berezovskii. The sequence goes on from NC_142460.1 coordinate 58,978,619, forward strand.
GGAGGCCTGTTGTGCTGCGGTTCATGGGGTTGCGAAGATTTGGATACGACTGAATAACTGAACTGGAAATGGAATATTAATTAAATGTCTTACTGTGTGAAAAAAATGTGTATTGCATAAATAAGATAAAAAAATATAACAAATTAAACACATACAGAGCTAGTTTTTAGTTTGAGAAGATTCTAGTCAATAAGATGATGTTTGGGGCTTCCCTGGTGGTCCAAGTGGTTAAGAACTGGCCTTGCAATGAAGGAGGCACAGGTTCAATCCATTATTGGGGAACTAAAATCCCACATGCCACAGAACAACCAAGCCCATACGCTGCAACTAGAGAGTCCCCAGTGGAAGATCCTTTGTGCCAGACACAGCCAAATAAATAAATAAATATGACAAAATATAAGTTGATTTTTTGCATATCTCTCCCTAAAAGCATATTTCTTTCTTGTGAACTGGAGAATTTATCTTGTTTTTGCTTTATATTATAGTTTTATTACATGTATATTTATCCTTAACAGATAAATTTTTCATTTTTGTTTTTGTTCAGTTTCTAAGTCACATCTGACTCTGAGCAACTTCATGAACTGTCTCACACAGGCCTCCTGTCCTTCACTATCTCTGGGTAAATGCTCAAACTCATGTCCATTGAGTCAGTGATGCCATCCAACCAACTCATCCTCTGTCGCCCCCTTCTCCTCCTACCTCAGTCTTTCCCAGCATCAGGGTTTCTTTGTACCAGGTTTCCAAAGTATTGGAGTTTCAACTTCAGCATCACTACTTCCAGTGAATACTCAAGAATGATTTCCTTTAGGATTGACTGATTTGATCTCCTTGCTATCCAAGGGACTCTCATGTGTCCTCTCCAGCACTACATTCAAAGACATTAATTCTTTGGCATTCAGCCTAGTTTATGGTCCAAATCTCACAGTAGTCATATGACTACTGGAAAAAACATAGCTTTAAATATACAGACTTTTGTTGGCAAAGTGTTTGTCTTTACTTTTTAATATGCTGTCTGTGTTTATCATAGCTTTTCTTCCAAGGAGCAAGCACCTCTTAATTTTGTGGCTGCAGTCACTGTCCACAGTGATTTTGGAGCCTGAAAAAATAAATCTTTTACTCTTTCCACTTTCTCTTCATCTATTTGCCATGAAATGATGGACTGGATGCCAAGATCTTGATTTTTTGAGTGTTGAGTTTTTTTTTTTTTTTTTTTACAAATTGTGAGATTATTTGTTCTAGTTCTGTGAAAAATATTGTTGGTAGCTTGATAGGGATTGCATTGAATGTATAAATTACTTTGGGTAGTATACTCATTTTTACAATATTTATTCTTCCAATCCACGAACATGGTATATTTCTCCATCTATTAGTGTTGAGTTTTAAGCCAGCTTTTACCATTATTTTCTCTTACCCTCATCAAGCAACTCTTTAATTCTTCCTCAACTCCTGCCACTAGAGTGATTATCATTTGCATATCTGAGGTTGTTGATATTTCTCCTGGCAATCATGATTTCAGCTTTGAGTCATCTAGTCCAGCATTTCACATGATGTACTCTGCATGTAAGTTCAATAAGCAGGGTGACAAATAAATAGCCTTGACGTACTCCTTTCTCAGTTTTGAACCAGTCCATTTTCCTTGTCTGGTTCTGATTGTTGTATATTGACTTGCATTCAGGTTTCTCAGGAGGTGGATGTTTTTAAGATTGTATGTATTTTTTTGAAACCTTTTCTTTTTCCCCAAAATCTATGTTTGAATTTATGTTGATACACATAACTCTACTTAATTCATTTTAGCTGCTGAGTAATATTTCATTCTATGATTTTATTCATTTCTCACTCCATTATCTTAACAATAGACATGCATATTTTGTGTAATGGACAATGCTTCTCTCAATATATTGGGTCATACACAGAGTATTCTTCCATTCTGGCTAATGGATATATTATGCTAAAAAGTAAAAAGATATAATATTAGAGAAAACTTTTTGTGAGTACTTTGTAGGAGACACATAATATATAGAATACTATGATAAAGTAGGTCTCAAATATCCTAAGTGTGAGATTGCTGAGTTTTCTGGTAGGCATACTTTCAAATATAGTAGAAAATTTATATTTATTTCTAAAATGGTTTGCTAATTTATATTCACAATATCAGAGGATGACTGTGCTATCACATTACATATTCTTGGAACTGACAGATTATAAAAGCTTTCTTGTTAATCTGATAAGCATGAAATTGTATTATCTGGTAGATTTTTACTTTCAGTTTGTTCATCATCTTCTGTAAAAGTTCATTAATAGTGTTTGTCCAAACAAGGTAAAAAGAGCCCTCAGAATTGGAGAAAATAATAGCAAATGAAGCCATTGACAAAGGATTAATTTCCAAAATACACAAGCAGCTCATGCAACTCAATACCAGAAAAACAATCAACACAATCAAAAAGTGTGGAAAAGACCTAAACAGACATTTTTCCAAAGAAGATGTACAGATAACTAACAAGCACATGAAAAGATGCTCAATATCACTCGTTATTAAAGAAATGAAAATAAAAACTACAATGAGATATTATCTTACACCAGTCAGAATGCCCATCATCAAAAAGTCTACAAACAATAAATGCTGGAGAGGGTGTAGAGAATAGGGAACCCTCTTGCATTGTTGTTGGGAATGTAAATTGATACACCCACTATAGAATATAGTATAGAGATTCCTTAAAAAAATAAACAAACAAACAAAAAAAACTAGGAATAAAACCACATATGACCCAGCAATCCCACTCCTAGGCATATACCCTGAGGAAACCAGAATTGAAAAAGACACATGTACCTCAGTATTCATTGTAGCACTATTTACAGTAGCTGAAACATGAAAGCAACCTAGATGTCCATTGACAGATGAATGGATAAAGAAGCTGTGTTATGTATATATGATAGAATATTACTCAGCCATAAAAAGGAACACACTTGAGTCAGTTCTAATGAGGTGGATGAACCTAGAGCCTATTATACAGAGTAAAGTAAGTCAGAAAGGGAAAATATCATATACTAACACATATACATGGAATCTAGAAAGATGGCACTGATGAAATTATTTCCAGGGCAGGAATGAATACACAGACATAGAGAACAGACTTATAGACATGGTGAGGGGGTGAGGGTGAGCAGGGAGGAAGGAGAGGGTGAGATTTATGGAGAGGGTAACATGGAAACTTACATTACCATATGTAAAATACAGAGCCAAAGGGAATTTGCTGTATGATTCAGGGAACTCAAACAGAGGCTCTTTAACAACCTAGAGGTGTGGGATGGGGAGGGAGATGGGCCAGAAGAAGTTCAAGAGGGAGGGGACATGTATATATCTGTGGCTTGTTCATGCTGCTGTTTGACAGAAAACAGCAAAATTCTGTAAGCAATTATCCTTCACATTAAAAAAATAAATAAATAAAAAACTCAGTAATGAAAACAAAAACTAATAGGAACTTTAATGCAATACCAAAGAGTCACAGAAATAAATGTCACCAGAATACAAAAAAAAAAAAGATGTCGTCCATTTCTATATTGGAATTTATCCAATTACAATTGGAATTTTTATTGAATTTGTTTCCTTTATCTATTCTGAATGCCAGTATGCTACGCTCTGTCAGTTATACTTGTTGCAACTACATTTTCTCACTCTTCATTCTTATTTGCTGATACATAATTTCTTAAGTATAATAAAGTTGATCTTGAAAGTATTTGTCTGCCTTTTCTGTACTTTTTGTGTCTTGTTTTAAAAATCCTTCTTTATTCAGAGTTTACCAATGTATTTTCACCTAAATGTGTTAGTTATATTTTTCATATATAATACTTTATTCCATCTAGGATTCAATTTTTTAACATGATAAAAAGTATATATCCATTTAAATTGCTTTAAAAATTATAGCAGCTAGGCAAGCAGTATCTAATTTTCTTATTTATCTGTGTAATACATTTTAAGTCATACAGTTTTTTCTGTATATGTGTATTTCCCTTTCATAATTTTGTTTTCTCCTGTCCTTGGATTTGTGAGGTAGACAATCTGCACTGCTATATAGTCTCTTTTCTCAAAAGAAATACTTAAAATGTTCCCTTCAAGTACTATTACAGATTTTCCCCTTAATCTCTTACATCAAGACTATGTATTCTCAGTTTACTTATAGTTTTATCACTATATTTATTTTACCCAAATGTTTATATTCATATATTGAGATGATAAAATGTGTTTCCTCTTTAATCTGACAATGTGATAAATTACCTAAAATGTGCTTCTAATGTTAAAATAGCTTTAAAAAAAATATGATTATTATTATTACTATTTGAAGGTGAAAGTGTTAGTCATTCAGTCATGTCTGACTTTTTGTAAGCCCATGGACTGTGGCCTCCTCTGACCATGGATTCTCCAGGCAAGAACCTGGAGTGGGTTGCCATTCCCTACTTCAGAGGCTCTTTCCCACCCAGTGATCAAATCCAGGTCTTCAATTTTTTTGCAGGCAGATTCTTTACTGTCTAAGCCACCAAGGAAACCCACTGGACTTCAGTAAAATTTGTTTGTCAATTTTTTCAATTTTTTTAATCTAGCAATATTTATTGTCTTAATTAATTTATGTATTTTTATTTTGTATTCATCTTTATTGGCATATAGCTGCTTTACCATGTTGTGTTAGTTTCTGCTGTATAACAAAGTGAATTAGTATCTAACTATATTTAAACTTTCATTAATGTTTGTTCTTTGACTCATACATTGCTTATGAGTATGTTTTTAACCATCCAAATATTTGTTTTATTGTTTAGTTTATGTGTCAGTATATAGTTATAAGTTAATTTCATCATGATCAACAAATATAATCTATATGACTCTAATTTTTACAATTTGTTAAAACTTGCTTTATGGCAAATACATGGGATATTTTTTATTAAAAACTATTTATGCTGAGGCAGAATAGGCCTTAAGGTGGTGGTGTTTTTAGCTTGCTCAGTAGTGTTTCATTCTTTGTGACCCATGGACTGCAGCACACCAGGCTCCGTCCTACATTATCTCCCCACGTTTGCTCAAACTCACGCCCATTGAGGCAGTGATGCTATCTAACCATCTCATTCTCTGTCACCCTCTTCTCCTTTTGCCTTCAATCTTTCCCAGCATAAAGGTCTTGTCCAATGAATTGGCTCTTCACATCAGGTGGTCAAAGTATTGAAGCTTCAATTTCAGCATCTGGTCCTTCCAATGAATATTCAAGACTGACTTAATTTAGGATTGACTGGTTTGATCTCCTTGCAGTCCAAGGGATTCTCAAGAATATTCTCTAGTGCCACAAATTTGAAAGCATTTAGTTCTTTATGTGTCCATGCAATAAAATTTGTTTAGAGCATTATTAAAAAATTTAATACTTTATCAATGAAAATTATGTCAAATCATTTATGAACCTTATCAGAATATGTGTAAGCTATAAAGAACTGGCACATACAGGCAGATGGTCACAATCAATAAGTAATATATTTTATACTTGTATTTTTTTAAGAAAGATGTCTTGAAACTCTTACCATTATGGTTGATTTTACAATTATTCCTTGAATTCTAAGAATATATTCTTTTATTACTTGCATATGCATTAAGAATTGTGATAACAGTGAATTGAATTTTTTAAAATTCTGATTCAATGACTCCTTCATCCTTAATAGACCATCTATTTGTCTGTATAATCTTTCATCCTCAAGTTGGGAATCCAGAGCATCTTTAAAGGGAGATTTCAGGGCAGCAGGAGGGTGAGAATGCAAATTGCAAGACCTCCTATTCCATCCTTATCACTTCAGCTGTAGGTCATAAGGTCAGTCAGATTCAAAAAGCAGAGAAACAGACTCTTTTTTGATGGGTGAAGCTAGAAAGAATTTGTGGATATTTTGAATACTTCATAGACTATTTACTGTCTCTTTTAATATTGCAAGCTATCAGTGTCCGGTATTTTAGACTGACTTTTAAAAAAGGCTTTATTTATTTAGAGCAGTTTTAGGTTCACAACCCAGGGATTGAACCCAGGTCTCACACATTGCGGGCAGATACTTTACCATTTGAACCACCAGGGAAGCCCTCACTTAAAAAAGACTTTATTTGTATAGAGCAGTTTTAGGTTCACAGGAAAATTGAAAGGATGATACAGAGTTTTTCCTACATTTCCACTCCCCAACCCCCACACTTGCCTAAGATCTCCTATTGATCAGTATCTCCCACTCAGTTCAGTTCAGTTCAATCACTCAGTCATGTCTGACTTTTTGTGACCCCATGAACTGCAGCAAGCCAGGCCTCCCTGTCCATCACCAACTCCCGGAGTTCACCTAAACCCATGTCCATTGAGTCGGTGATACCATCCAACCATCTCCGCCTCTGTCATCCTCTTCTCCTCCTGCCCTCAATCTTTCCCAGCATCAGGGTCTTTTCAAATGAGTCAGCTCTTCTCATCAGGTGCCCAAAGTATTGCAGTTTCAGCTTCAACATCAGTCCTTCCAATGAACACCCAGGACTGATCTTCTTTAGGATGGACTGGTTAGATCTCCTTGAAGTCCAAAGGATTCTCAAGAGTTTTCTCCAACACCATAGTTCAAAAGCATCAATTCTTCAGCGATCAGCTTTCTTTATAGTTCAACTCTCACATCCATAAATAACCACTGGAAAACCATAACCTTGACTAGATGGACCTAACGTCTCTGCTTTTTAATATGCTATCTAGTTTGGTCATAACTTCTTTTTCAAGGAGTAAGCATCTTTTAATTTCATGGCTGCAATCACCATCTGCAGTGACTTTGGAGCCCAGAAAAATTAAGTCAGCCACTGTTTCCACTGTTTCCCCATCTATTTCCCATGAAGTGATGGGACCAGATACCATGATCTTCATTTTCTGAATGTTGAGTTTTCAGCCAACTTTTTCACTCTCCTCTTTCACTTTCATCAAGAGGCTCTTTAGTTCCTCTTCACTTTCTGCCATAAGGGTGGTGTCATCTGCATATATGAGGTTATTGATTTCAGCTTGTGATTCCTCCAGCCCAGCGTTCCTCATGATGTACTCTACATATAAGTTAAATAAGCAGGGTGACAATATACAGCCTTGATGTACTCCTTTTCCTATTTGGAACCGGTCTGTTGTTCCATGTTCAGTTCTAACTGTTGCTTCCTGACCTGCATACAGGTTTCTCAGGAGGCAGGTCAGGTGGTCTGGTATTCCCATCTCTTTCAGAATTTTCCACAGTTTATTGTGATCCACACAGTCAAAGGTTTTGGCATAGTCAATAAAGCAGAAAAAGATGTTTTTCTGGAACTCTCTTGCTTTTTTGATGATCCAGCAGATGTTGGCAATTTGATCTCTGGTTCCTCTGCCTTTTCTAAAGCCAGCTTGAACATCTGGAAGTTCACGGTTCATGTATTGCTGAAGTAAGGCTTGGAGAATTTTGAGCATGACTTTACTAGCGTGTGAGATGAGTGCAATTGTGTGGTAGTTTGAGCATTCTTTGCCATTGCCTTTCTTTGGGATTGGCAGGCAAACTGTCCTTTTCCAGTCCTGTGGCCACTGCTGAGTTTTCCAAATTTGCTGGCATATTGAGTGCAGCACTTTCACAGCATCATCTTTCAGGATTTGAAATAGTTTAGTTGGTATTCCATCAATTCCACTAGCTTTGTTCGTAGTGATGCTTCTTAAGGTCCACTTGACTTCACATTCCAGGATGTCTGGCTCTAGGTGAGTGATCACACCATCGTGATTATCTGGGTCATAAAGATCTTTTTTGTACAGTTCTTCTGTGTATTCTTGCCACGTATCCCCAACTAGAGTAGTACATTTATTACAACTGATGAACCTACTTTAAAAATTTTTCAAATTTAATATTTATTTTGCTATTTTATGAAACAATGTTTAAGTGTACCACAATGTTTTTGGTCACCTTTTTTTAAAAATTCATATTTCTACTAGATTAATGCTCAATGTAAACTAAGTCTTTTAGCTCTTTCTATCTGTTGACACTCAGATTCCTTCAGGTTTTTTGTTTTTTTCTCATGAAAATATTATTTGCATTGTTGTGAAACACTATTTTGATCATTACTTAAATTGGGATAGCACTTCTCTCATCTGTCACCTGGATTTCCATGCAGAGGAAGAGATAATATTGATGAAGAGCCTAACTATTGGGGCCAAACTTTGTTGGCTCAAATCTGAACTTTCCTTCCTAGTATCTGGGGAATTTTGGGTAAATCAAGTAAATTTTCATCATTCAGTCTCTTTGCCTGCAAAAGGAAAAAAAAAAAGTTTGTCTGGTAGAGTTAACTAAATAAACCATGGTATCTGTAAAATAGCTTATGTATTTTATGCACTTAATAAAATTTAGCATTTATAATCTTTCCTATTGCTCTTGGGATGCATATTTTCAATGGCCTGTCTTTCTTCTACATTCAAGATTTCATCTTTGCTTTAGAATATTTCATTTCAAGTAGTCTAAATGAATTTATTTTTCTTTACACTATCTTGAATATAATATGGCTCTTGAGTATCATGATTTTTGTCTTTAACAAATTTTGGAGAATTAACAGTATTTTAAACATTTTCTTTCCTCTTTTTCTCTCTGTCTTTTCATACTAAATCTCTAATTAAATCTTACATTTGGTGTTCTTATTTTGATCTTCAGGTCTCTTATAAATAGAATCACATACATTTTATTTATTTCCTTCTTGTCCCTCTGTGCTTCATTCCAGGCTAATTTATGTGTATATATATTAATATATAATATATATACATATACATATATGTTTTCCAAATAACTGTAATAATTATGCCAAAATAAGCAGTAGAATAAATTCCAATATATTGGTAGGAGTGCATTCCTAGACACTGGAAAGAAGTAATTTAGTTTACAATAATTAAATAAACTAAGTTTTTTGTCAATAAAGAGTTTGTTTATTAGATATCTAATGGAACTTTGGAGAATGCTTGGTATATGGTAGATGCTCAATAAATATTTCCTGAGTGTCTAAATAATTGGTTGACTAAGGAGAAGGAATTGGCAATCCACTCATCCACTCCAGTACTCTTGCCTGGGAAATCCCATCGACAGAGGAGTCTGGTAGTCCACAGTCCATGAGGTTGCAAAGAGTCGGGCAGACTGAGTGACTTCAGTTTCAGTTTAAGGTATGAGTTGAAATTTAAAATATTTAAGCTATTTTGAGGTTTATGTAGTACATGACAGATGACTAAGTCTTTTTTGAACTAATCCTTAGCAGAGACAAAATACTGTATTAGATAAGAATCTGACTTTAAGCCATTCCTATCATCTCATGGATAGACATTTTCTAACTTTGTATATCAGCTCCTTTGTTCTTCAGCTTTGGTAGGGAAGTGATGAGAAATTTTGCTGTCAGTAACTTAAAGGGTAGTGCTTCCTAGTTTCACTGCTGTTTGATTTGTGTGCTTTGTTTATTGCCTGTGACATGAAAAATATGACTTGGGGTTGACTGCTGTCATGAGTTAAGCTACACTCTGCACTGTGTATTCAGATTTTATTTGGAGTATACCAGGCAGCAGACAGCAGCTTTTGATCAGTTCTAAATGAAACAATTAAAATGACCTACTCCACAGAGAGCACAGCAGTAATTGTGAAATTTTTGAGTGCTTGAGTATGGATAGTATCCATGAAATAAAATTCTGGATCTGAAGAATCGTGGCTTCATACTATTTTCCTATACTGTATTTTTCATGCCCATTTTGCTGCATGAGAGTTTCAACTCAATGAAATTTAATTTCTGTATCTCACACATCGTTCCTGACAATAATGCCAGGGGGCACCTATACATAAAAGTCAATATCTAACAGCAAGTATTATGAGTTGAAATTGTGTGACCTTACAAATTCACATGGTGAAATCCTAATCCTCAATATCTCAAGAAGTGACCTTTTTTAGAAACAAGATCTTTATGGAGGTAATCAGGAAAAGATGAGATCATGAGAGTGAACTCTAACCCAATATGACTGCTGTCCTTATAAAAGGGGGGGAAGTTTGGAGATAGATTGGATCAGAGGAAAAGCTAGAGAATTCCAGAAAAAAATCTACTTCTGCTTCATTGACTACACTAAAACCTTTGACTGTGTAAATCACAACAAACTGTGGAAAATTCTTAGAGATGGGAATCCCAGACCACCTTACCTGTTTCCTGTGAAACCTGTATGTATGTCAAGAAACAACAGTTAGAACTGGACATGGAACAAAATTGGGTGGAGTCAAAATTGGGAAAGGAGTACATCAAGGCTGTATATTATCACCCTGATTATCTAACTTAGATGTAGGGCACATCATGCAAAATGCCAGGCTGGTTGAAGCACAAGCTGGAATCAAAATTGACAGAAGAAATATCAATAACCTCAGATATGCAGATGACACTATCCTTATGGCAGAAAGTGAAGAGCAATTAAAAAGTCTCTTGATGAAAGTGAAAGAGGAGAGGGAAAAAGCTGGCTTAAAACTCAGCATTCAAAAAACTAAGATCATGGCATCCAGTCCCATCACTTCGTGGCAAATAAATGAGGAAACAATTGAAAGGGTGACAGACTTCATTTTCTTGGGCTCCAAAATTACTGCCATGAAATTAAAAGATGCTTGCTCCTTGGAGGAAAAGCAATGGCAAACCTAGACAGCATATTAAAAAGCAGAGGCATTATTTTGCCAACAAAGGTCCCTATAGTCAAAGCTAGGTTTTTTTCCTATAATCATGTACAGGTATGAGAGCAGACAATAAAAAAGGCTGAGCACTGAAGAATTAATGCCTTCAAACTGTGGTGCTGGAAAAGACTCGAGTTACTTGGACAGCAAGAAGATCAAACCAGTCAATCCTAAAATAAATCCACCCTGAATATTCATTGGAAGTACTGATGCTGAAGCTGAAGCTCTAATACTTTGGCCACCTGATACGAATAATTGACTCATTGGAAAAGACCCTGGTGGTGGGCAAGATTGAAGGCAGGAGAAGGGGACAACAGAGGATGAGATGGTTGGTTGGCACCACTGACTCAATGGACATAAATTTGAGCAAGTTCTGGGAGATGGTGACAGACAGGGAAGCCTGGCATGCTGCAGTCCATGGGATCACATAGAGGTGGACATGACTGAGTGACTGAACAATAACATCAATGAATAGAGAAAGAATGCCACGTGCAGATGAAGGTAGAGATTGGGGTGATGCTTCTACATCAAAGAGTGACAACAAAACCACCAGAAATTATGTAAGAAACATGGAACAGATTATTTCTCACATACTTCAGGAGCAATCAACCTTGTTGACACCTTGATCTCAGATTTGGAGTCTCCAAACTGTAAACTAATAACTTTCTTTTGTTTTAAGCCACCTAGTTTGTGGTATTTTGTTATAGCAGCTCCATCAAACTAATACACCAAGAAACTTGATCCCTTTTTGTTGTTCTTAAATTACTTCCTTTCAGCTGCTAAGGATATAATCGCAGATGAGGAGCTCATCTAATGCTAAAACCAAGTCTTGTTGAAAATTTAGAAATGGCCAGTGTTTTTGATGTGAGCCTTGGGATGCTGAAATTAATATTTTGGAGACTATGAATAATGAGATTTTGCTTATATTTGTAAAGTTTTTTGATGGTTAAGGATAAAAGCATTAGACAAAGTACACATTAAAAATAGTATAATCAATGTGAAATACATTGAGAGTCAGCTAGGATCATGCCCAGTGGGAAGTTAGCTAATTGCAGTGCCTTTCTGATTAAGCCATTATAAAGATACCTAAAATAACTGACTCCCTACTTGGCCAGTTGATTATGTTTCACCATCGTTTTCCCTAAAATAGGTGAATTGCTTGGGTTATAGTCAGTATACAGAACTGTGGCTCACAAGTCTCATGCAATGTTTTGGGGTCGTCACGGAAAGAAAATACATAGTTTAAAAATCATCTTAGCTTTATGTCTTTAACATGAATATGGTAGGCAGAATAGTGCCATGCACCACCCCCCAGTATGTCCACACCTCAATCTGCAGAAACAGTTTAGTTTCTCAGCTGAGTTCAGAGTCAGAGGGAGATATGTCTAAGGAAGAAGGATTAGAGATGCAATATTGTTGAGCTTCTGCTTTGAGGATGGAAGAAGGAGACATGATCTGAGAAACAAGGGCAGCATCTAGAAGATGGAAAAGGCAAGGAAATGATTCTCACCTAGAAACTCTGGCAGGGAATGCAGCCCTGCCAAAACCAAGATTTCAGTTGAGTGAGATTTGGGTTGGACTTCTAACCTACTGAACTGTAAAACAGTAAATTTGTGTTGGTTTAAGCACTGATGCTGAAGCTGAAACTGCAATACTTTGGCCACCTCATGCGACGAGTTGACTCACTGGAAAAGACTCTGATGCTAGGAGGGATTGGGGGCGGGAGGAGATGGGGACAACAGAGAATGAGATGGCTCGATGGCATCACCGACTCTGTGGACATGAGTTTGAGTGAACTCCAGGAGTTGGTGATGGACAGGGAGGCCTGGCGTGCTGTGATTCATGGGGTCGAAAAGAGTCGGACACGACTGAGCGACTGAACTGAACTGAACTTCTAAGTTTGTAGTAATTTGTTACAGGCAACAAGCTTCTAAGTTTGTAGTAATTTTTTACAGCGGCAATAAGAACCTAATAACAATGGATAAATTGTTAATACATGTTGATCATCTACTTTGCAAGATGCCTTAAATTTTATGGGACAGATTGTAAGTAATAATAATTCATTGTGAAGCTGAATAAGATACCACACTCAGTATTTTTAAAGCCCATTTATGTTCATCAGTTCAGTTTAGTCACTCAGTCAGGTCTGACTCTTTGCGACTCCATGGACTGCAGCACGCCAGGCTTCCCTTCCTAAATTTTTACCTCCCCCCTTTAAAGATGTGGTACATATGCTGCTGCTGCTGCTGCTGCTAAGTCGCTTCAGCCGTGTCCAACTCTGTGCGACCCCACAGACGGAAGCCTGCCAGGCTCCCCCATCCCTGGGATTCTCCAGGAAAGAACACTGGAGTGGGTTGCCATTTCCTTCTCCAAGGGATGGGGGAGCCTGGTGGACTTCCATCTGTGTGGTCACACAGAGTTGGACATGACTGAAGCGACTTAGCAGCAGCAGCATATATACTACATCTTCATCCATTCCTCTGTCATTGAACCTTTAGGTTACTTCCATGTATTTGCTATTGCAAATACTGCTGTAATGAACATCAGGGTGCATGCATCCTTTTGACTTTTGGTTTAATCTGGATATATGTCCAGGAGTGGGATTGCTGGATCACATGGTAGCTCTATTTTTAGCTTTTTGAGGAAATTTCCATAATGTTCTCTATAGTGGCTATACCAATTTACATTCTCAAAAGTTTAGGAGAGTTCACTTTTCTCCATACCCTCTCCAGCATTTAATATTTGTAGATTTTTCGTGATGGCTGTTCTGATCAGTGTGAGGTGATACTTCATTGCAGTTTTGATTCGCATTTCTCTAATAATTAATGATGTTGAGCACCTTTTCATGTGCTTTTGGCCAGCTGTTTATCTTCTTTGGAGAAATGCCTATTTAGATATTTGGCCCATGTTTTGATTGACTTGCTTGATTTTTTGACAGAGAAGTTTGATTTTTTGATATTGAGCTACATGAACTGTTTGTATATTTTGGAGATTAGCCACTTGTTTCTTCCTTTATTTTCATTTTCTCCCATTCTGCAGGTTGTCTTTTTGTCTTGTTTATGATATCTCTTGCTATTCAAAAGCATTTAAGTTTAATTAGGTCCCATTCATTTGTTACTGTATTTATTTTCATTACTCAAGTCAATGGACTGAAAAAGATTTTGCTGCAATTTATATCAAAGAATATTCTGCCTATGTTTTCCTCTTAATTTTTTTTTTAGTATTCAAACTTACATTTAGGTCTTTAATCCATTTTGATTTTATTTTTATTTATGGTATTAGGAAGCATTTTAATTTCATTATTTTACATGTAGCTCTCCATTTTCCCCAGCACCATTTGCTGAAGAGATTATTTTTTCTCCATTGTATATTCTTGCCTATTTTCTTATGGATCAGGTGACCATAGATGTGTGGGTTTATCTCTGGACTTTTTATCCTGTTCCATTTAACTATGCTTCTGTTTTTGTATCAATACCATGCTCTTTTTATGACTGTAACATTATAGTATATTCTGAAGTCAGGGAGCCTGATTCCTCCAGCTCCATTTTTCTTTCTCAAGATTGTTTTGGCTATTCAGGATCTTTTGTATTTCCATACAAACTGTAAAATTATTTGTTCTAATTCTGTGAAAAATGCTATTGATAATTTGATAGGAATTGCACTGAATCTGTAGATTATTTTAGGTACCATAGTCATTTTCACAATATTGATTCTTCCCATCCAAGAACAATGATTTCTTTCATCAGTATCTTATAGTTTTTTGAGTACAGGTCTTTTGCCTCCTTAAGTAGGTTTATTCCTGGATATTTTATTATTTGATGACACATGGGGTTGTTTTCTTATTTTCTTTTTCTGATCTTTTGTTGTTAGTGTAGAGGAATACAAGAGATTTTTGTGTATGAATTTTGTATCCTGCAACTTTACAAAATTCATAGATAAGCTTTAGTAGTTTTCTGGTAGCAGTTTTAGGATTTTTGTATAATATCTTGTCATCTGCAAACAGTGTTACTTTTACTTCTTATTTTCCTATCTAGATTCCTTTTATTTCTTTTACTTCTCTGATAGCCATGGCTAAGTCTTCCAGAGCTGTGTTAAATAAAAGTGGTGAGACTGAACATCCTTGTCTTGTTTCTGATCTTAGAAGAAATGCTTTCAGCTTGTCACCATTGAGTAAGATGTTAGCTATAAGTTTATCATACATGGCCTTTTTATTTAAATTGGGTTTCCTCTAAACCCACTTTCTGGAGAGTTTTTATTTTAAATGTATGTTGAATTTTGTCTATGGCTCTTTTTGCATCTATTCAGATGATCATATGGCTTTTATTCTTCAATTTGTTTATGTGGTATATCACATTAATTGTTTTGCATATATTGAAGAATCCTTGCACTCCTGGGATAAATTCCACTTGATCATGGTGTATGATCCTTTTAGTGTCTTATTGGACTTGGTTTGCTAGTATTTTGTTGAGGATTTTTGCATCTATGCTCATTAGTGATATTGGCCTGTAGTTTTATTTTTGATATCTTTGATTTTTGCTGGGAAAGGTTGGGGGCGGGAGGAGAAGGGGACGACGGAGACTGAGATGGCTGGATGGCATCACCGACTCTGTGGACATGAGTTTGAGTGAACTCCGGGAGTTGGTGATGGACAGGGAGGCCTGGCGTGCTGTGATACATGGGGTCGCGGAGAGTCGGACACGACTGAGCAACTGAACTGAACTGAACTGAACTGAACTGATGGTGGTCTCATGGAATGAGCTTGGGAGTGTTTCTTCCTCTGCAATTTTTTGGAATTTTCAGAAGTTAGGTGTTAACTTTTCTCTAAATGTTTGAAAGAATTCTCTTGTGAAGTTGTCTGATCCTGGCCTTTTGTTTGTTGGGAGTTTTTTAATCACACATTTTATTTTAGTACTTGTGACTGGTTCTGTTCATATTTTCTGCCACTCCCTTCTGGCCTGCAGATTTTCTGCTGAAAAATCAGCTAATAACCTTATGGGGATTCCCTTGCATATAATTTGTTGCTTTTAATATTTTTTCTTTGTATTTAGTTTTTGTTAAGTTTGATTACTATGTGCCATGGTGCGTTCCTCCTTGGATTTATCCTATATGGGACTCTGAACTTCCTGAATTTGAGTGGCTATTTCCTTTTCCACTTTAGGTAAGTCTTTCATTATAGTCTCTTCAAATATTTTCTCAGGTCCTTTCTTTTTCTCTTTTTCTTGAAACCTCCTATAATTTTAATGTTGTCATGTTTAATGTTGTCTCTGTGGTCTCTAAGACTGTCCCAATTTCTTTTCTTTTTATTTATTTTGTCTGCAGTAGTGGTTTCCAACATTTTGTCTTCCAGCATACTTATCTGTTTTTCTGCTTCAGTTATTCTGCTATGTATTCCTTGTAGAGTATTTTTCATTTCCATATGTATAGTTCATCTCCCATCACTTTTTCTTTAGTTCTTTTGGGTCTTTGTTAAATATTTCTTGCATCTTCTCAATCCATGCCTCCGTTATTTTTCTGAGATGTTGGATCACCTTAATTATCACTATTCTGAATTCTTTTTGAAGGTAGATTGCCTATCTCCTCTTTGTTTATTTGGTCTTATAGGTTTTTACCTTGCTCCTTCATTTGCAACAGATTTCTCTATAGCTTCACTTTGTCAGACTTATTGTGTTCATGGTCTCCTTTTCACAGGCTGTAGGATTGTAGCTCCTCTTCCTTCTGATGTCTGCCCACTGGTTGATGAGGTGGTTATTGAGCAGAACCCCAGCTGTGGTTTTAGCTCCACCTCTGCTTGTGTTCCTCCCACAGCATCTGTTCCCAAGGTTTCCCTGGAGTACAAGTGCCCATGCAGGCCAGAAGGGATAGAGACATCAATGGGCATGCCCATCAAGGCCAGCACAGCCCAAGGAAGCTTGGTGAGGGTGGAATATGGGAGGAAGTTCTTTAGACATGTGAAAAATAAAATTGGCATAGGCCAAACTGTAAAGAACGGCTTCTATTGATAATAAAAAGCCAAAAATTAATGAGGTTTTTCACAGTACATATTTTGAACTGCTGAAACATTTGTTTTTCAGAAGCAGTGTAATGTTTTCACAAGGCTCAGTGTTAGAAAGTTAGTGTTCTATCATTAAACTTGAATACATAGTCTAATTTTATATATTATTACTCTTTTTGTTGTGAATTACTGAAAGTATATTTATCTATATTAGCATTTATTATCTGAAAGGACTGTTGACTCACCTAATGGAAGAATCTAGAAGCAAATCTTGCTTCAGGCATTGAGACATTTAAATTAGAAACAGGAAAAATTGAATCCATGCTGCAATTAATATAGATAGATAGGTAAATAGATAAGTGGTAGGTAGATACACAGATAGATAGAATTGCAAAACTATTCCAGGTATAGTTTTTAAATAATTCAGACTAGAAAAATGTAATTGAAACATTGAATTGGAGGAAAGGGAAAGAGAGATTTTATCAGGATCCTTGTTTTTGTTTGTTTGTTTTTCTAGTCAGAGGTTTTATGCTTCTGTGATGGCACTACATATAGTCCTTCCAGCTTCCATGTGCTTTTTGAGAATGCACTATTATATCGGTAAATGCTTATGGATTCTAAGACATAGCTGGTAAAGGTAATTCTTTAAATACTAAAAAAAAAAAAAAAAAAGGAATCTCAGTATAAGCATGCTTTACAAAGTATGTTAAAGGAAAACCACAACTACAAGGACCTCCACCTTGACGCTAAACATCTGACTATTCTGAGTAATTTGAGGTTCCTTTCTGAAATACTTATAAACTCTAAAATTTATAATCAATTGAAATGTTCTTCAAAATGATTACTTTTAATCATTTGGGTTTCATGATTTCTTAATTCTAAAAATGGTTTCAGTTCGGTTCAGTTCAGTCGCTCAGTCGTGTCCGACTCTTTGCGACCCTATGAATCACAGCACGCCAGGCCTCCCTGTTCATCACCAGCTCCCGGAGTTCACTCAAACTCATGTCCATCGAGTCGGTGATGCCATCCAGCCATTTCATTCTCTGTCGTCCCCGTCTCCTCTCACCCCCAATCCCTCCTAGCATCAGACTCTTTTCCAGTGAGTCAACTCGTCTCATGAGGTGGCCAAAGTATTGGAGTTTCAGCTTTAGCATCAGTCCTTCCAATGAACACCCAGTATTGATCTCCTTTAGAATGGACTGGTTGGATCTCCTTGCAGTCCAAGGGACTCTCAAGAGTCTTCTCCAGCACCACAGTTCAAAAGCATAACATTCTTTAAATTTCAAACCACTAGTTAATTCTTTTTAGATAAACTACAAGTTCTTATAATAATACTGGTAGGGAAAAGTATTTGCTTTTCAAGCAAACTAAATGTGACAACTAATCATTCAGGCTATTTGCCACCTGGTGCAAATATTGAATAATAGCTCCTACTTATCTCTAGTGTGATTCAGCAATAAAGAAGTGTCATCTACTTCTTAAAAGGTCAAGTGGATTATTAATTAAAAACTAATTACACCACTTATGAATTCTGTATAGTTAATTTTCACTCAATAATTCTTGATACTAGGTTTACTAGCAATCATTTTTATTGGCTATTGTTAACTTTACAGATGTAATATTTACAGAAAATAAAATGCATATTGAAATTTAAACTCCACAATTTTTCCAGGCTCATATTATAAACTAGTTAAAATGGATTCCTTTTAATTTTCTAGCGAATTGGGCACATTTATAATTAGTGAGTTTCAATTTATGAAGGTATGCATTGTTTTCTGTTACTTCCTCCATTTATATTGCTCTGGATTTTATTGTCAGTTTGCCTTACAATATAATTTTCATGGATTTATTTTGCAGATACTTTACACATTTTGGTGTGAATCTCTTTTTCACATACATTGATGCATTATTTATTTCAATGAATAAATCTGTTTTGGTTTGGTGGAGAAAAAAATACTCATCAGTCTGCCTCACACAGAGCCATAATATTCATGTTCTATATCAATTCTGATGCCTATGAGACTATGTATAAAGTAGATTTAGAAGAATCATCTTATCAGGTTCTTTCTCTGAATTCTCTTCAAAATTAGAAGAGACTTTGATACATTCCATGCTGTGATATCATAAATTGTGGTCAACACCTAGACTGCATATTCTCTTGGAATATTATGGTAGATAAAACTTGAGAGTATAGACTTTTTCATGGGATGCAACAACATTTTAAATTAATACAGTTCCTATGTTTACAAAGCACTAAATCTTTATAATAACACCATGAAATAGACATTATTGAATTTTGAATCATTCATATAGAATAAGTCAATAATGGATGAAGTTTAGGTTTGCTGTTGTTGTTTAATATTTAGGGTAGGGTTTGGAGTCTGGATTTTACTTCTCAATATTTCAAAGTTTCTTAGAATTTTATAGTTTCAATTTCTTTGATCTTACAAACAGAAACAAATACTACCCAATGACAATATTGTCAACCAAATTTTATTGTAAGGCATCAGTTCAGTTCAGTTCAGTTCATTTCAGTCACTCAGTAGTGTCCGACTCTTTGCCACCCCATGAATCACAGCACACCAGGCCTCCCTGTCCATCAAAACTCCCAGACTTCACTCAAACTCATGTCCATCAAGTCGGTGATGCCATCAGGCCATCTCATTCTCTGTCGTCCCCTTCTCCTCCTGCCCACAATCCCTCCCAGCATCAGAGTCTTTTCCAGTGAGTCAACTCTTCGCATGAGGTGGCCAAAGTATTGGAGTTTCAGTTTTAGCATCAGTCCTTCCAATGAACACCCAGGAATGATATCCCCTAGAATGGACTGGTTGTATCTCCTTTTCAGTCCAAGGGACTCTCAAGAGTCTTCTTCAGCACCACAGTTCAAAAGCATCAATTCTTCGGCGATCAGCTTTCTTCACAGTCCAACTCTCACATCCATACATGACTACAGGAAAAACCATAGCCTTGACTAGACGGACCTTTGTTGGCAATGTCTCTGTTTTTTAATATGCTATCAAGGTTGGTCAGAACTTTCCTTCCAAGGAGTAAGCGTCTTTTAATTTCCTGGCTGCAATCAGAATCTGCAGTGAATTTGGAGCCCAAAAAAATAAAGTCTGACACTGTTTCCACTGTTTCCCCATCTATTTCCCATGAAGTGATGGGACCAGATGCCATGATCTTTGTTTTCTGAATGTTGAGCTTCAAGCCAACCTTTTCACTCTCCTCTTTCACTTTCATCAAGAGGCTTTTGAGTTCCTCTTCACTTTCTGCCATAAGGGTGGTGTCATCTGCATAGCTGAAGTTATTGATATTTCTCCCAGCAATCTTGATTCCAGCTTGTGCTTCTTCCAGCCCAGCGTCCCTCATGATGTACTCTGCATATAAGTTAAATAAGCAGGGTGACAATATACAACCTTGACGTACTCCTTTTCCTATTTGGAACCTGTCTATTGTTCCATGTTCAGTTCTAACTGTTGCTTTCTGAAGGCATAAGTACCATTTATCATGAGTTTATTATCTGTCAGGCACTATGCTAAGAAGTGATTTTTTTCTATTATATCATTTGGTTTTTATAACTGCAATATGAGGTGAATTATAAAATAGCTTATATTTATGTTCTGTTTATCACATTTCAGGCACAGTTCTCAGTGCTTCTATATATTATTCCATTTAATAATCACAAAATATTGCAAATGAATCATATACCTTTGCTACTATTGACATTTTACAGATCAGTCAACACTGGCATAAAGAACTTAAGCAACTAACCTGATCACATGACTTTTCAATGGTGGAACCAAATCTCAAACTTAGGAAGCCTGCCTCCAATCTCTACTCTTCACCACTATGTTTATTACTCTGTAATAAATACGTCCTCCAGGAGAACCTAATGTTAGTGATGAAAAAAAACTGCCTTTCATTCTTCTTTCCCCTCTCCAGTTTACAAATTAAGAAGCTGAAAGAAAAAATTAAGCATCCTATCAGAGATCACATTATGAAATGTGAAGCTGGACTCAAACCAGCCTAACATTCGCATTTAGTGTTTTGTTTTATTTTGTTGTATTATTTTCCTTTTACCACAGCTTCCTTTTACACATTCATGTGCAAACCGAAATAAACAGTCAGACTTTGGCAGACAAATGTCTTGATTATATACATCATAGTTTTTGTGAAGATACTTTAGATTCAGAACATTTCCAAAGCAAATTTATTCTCCTGCTTTATGTGCCCTGGACTGAAATCCCACAAAAATGCTAAAACTTCCAATCCAGAAGTTATCTAGGCTAAATGTGCACACTCTTTAACAGTAATATATTTCTTCTTGAGTATTTATGAACAATATTAAGGCAAGATATTGTAAAAGCTTTAAAAGACTTACATAAATTTTAAAAAGAGTGATTTGAGTGATATGGCTCATAAGTTTTAAAATACCTTCATATAGAGGCTGCATCAGAAAATTGTTCTCTAGTTTTGTTTATTTTCTAGAAGAAAATCAGTGAACTCTCAGATATTAGGGAAGAGTCACTTTACTGCAGAGTGGCTGAATTGTCAAATCTACAACTTGTCTTATGATTGGCTTGATGAAGTTTGTTTCCCTCAACCCCTGAAAGGAGCTCCTTGAAAGCAAGGCTCGTGTCCTATTTGTCCTTGCATTCCTAGTGATTTGTTCATGTAAACCTGTCCTTATCTGCCTTGCTCTCTTTTCAGTCATATCTGCCCTGTTTACCTGTGTTCTGAAATTTATGCCCTCTCATCATTGCGAGGACCACACTGTATCAAAGATGCTCCTGTTCATGCACGTTCCTCTGGTTCTTCCCTAATGCTTTAAACACACCACGCTCTGTTCATAATAAACGGTAATAACAATAGCCAAACCACATAATTCTCTCAATGCTAAGTCCTTAGCAAGCACGTTATTTCTTTTCTTTCAAAGCCAACAGTCTTGGAAAAATGACCCATTTTTCTCATTATCACTTTTAACACATTTGTTATCCAACACATAACTGTCTGACTTTACCCACAACCAGTCCAATAAAACTGATGTAATCATGATTGCATGGTTATTTGTAACTATACTATACTTACATTAGATGGATAAACAGTATTCAATTTTTATTACTGATATTTGAACCCAGTCGATATGTAAGAGGCTTCTCTTTCATGCCTGAGTTCTGAAACATTTGAGAAAATAGGACATGGGTCAGTGAAAATAGAGATTAAAATGTCAGCACTATCACTTACAGTACCTAAGTTGAAGGACATGGATTCTGTGTGCAGTCAAATAAGCTTTCTAACACCTCTATAAATCAAATGTATCCCCAGCTGTAAGCCTCCCAAACAGAGATAAGAAATTTTGCCATGGCAGGGAATAGAAGGTGAGACCTATCTGCAGGTTCCTTTTTCCGACTCACTTTTCTCTGGGAAAAGATAAACCAGGAAGATCACTTTAAGAGCTGGGTCTTTACATGGAATCATGAGATCAGGGATAAAAGATCTTCTTTTGTAACACTTTTCTTACTTGAGCTCTTTGTATAGTTCAGCCTATACAAAAGGCTACAGTCTAAAACTACAGCCTTTAGTTACAAAAACTATAGCCTAAAGCAACATGGCTCAAAACATGGGTATGAACTGCATGGGTCCAGTTATAAGTGGACTTTCTCAATAGTAAATACTACAGTGCTATGCAATCCACAGTTGGTTGAATTGACTGATGTAGACAAACTGCAGATGCAGAGGACCAACCATAAGTTAAAATTAGATTTTCAGCTGCATGGAGGATGGGTCCCCCTAACCCCTGCATTGTTCAAGGGTCAACTGTACATGTGACAGAATTATCATATGCGTGCATCCTTAGTCACTCAGTCATGTCTCTTTATGACCCCATGGACTGTAAACTTCTAGGGTCCTCTGTCCATGGAATTTTCCGGGAAAGAATATTGAAGTGGATTGCCATTTCCTCCTCCAGGGGCTCTTCCAGACCCAGGAATTGAACCCCGGGTCTCCTCCATCTCCTGCATTGGCAGGCAAATTCTTTACTACATGCCACCTGGGAAGCCCAAATTATCATATGCTCACCATTAAACTTTTCTTCTTCCTTAGCCTATCTTTTAATTCTAATTTCTAACATCTTTTGTTGTTTCTTGTCAAACTCTTCATAAGTTATTATATTTAGCTCTTTAAATAAGTTTTTCTTTAAGTTTCCATTCTCTTTTATTCTTACACACTGTATGCTGTCTTAAGATCCTTACCTACTCTTTACTTTATCTCCAAGTCTTATGCTCTTGATTCTAGAATAAATATCTCTAGTTCAGATCTCTTTCCAGGGATTAAAAGAGATGAGCTTAACCATCTGTCAAAGTGCTCTTGGGAATAAATGATAAACAATGCAAATTCAAAGTTCATACCTGAATGCATCATCTTTCCTCTGAAATTACTTCCAGTTAACAGCACTGAAATTTGCATATTGCCCATTTAAGAAACTCAAACATTGTTTTTTCTACTTCTTTTTTATCCTATAAATCTTATATTTCCAATGTGTCATGTATTTTTACCTTCTTTTATTTCTCTTTGAGATTTTAATTCAGG
This sequence comes from Moschus berezovskii, assembly GCF_049115385.1. Classification (NCBI taxonomy): domain Eukaryota; kingdom Metazoa; phylum Chordata; class Mammalia; order Artiodactyla; family Moschidae; genus Moschus; species Moschus berezovskii. The sequence continues at coordinate 59,001,903 of NC_142460.1, forward strand.
CCTTTACTTCCATTTTGATAAGTATAATAGAATTTATATTTGTATTTCAGACATGTTTATTTCCCTCTTATCAGTTTTCTAAATGATCTATAGGATAAACTTTTTCAAATATGAATCTGGCTTTATTGTGTTCATGCTCGGTGCATGAAACCTCAGGTAATTTGGCCCAAAAGGACAAGGTCAACAAGTTGGTGAAAACAAGTTGGTTGACCAATATAATTTTATTGAAACTAAGATTTAGTTAAAAATAGAGATCTTCAGATCTTTTTTTCCCAAGTGTTGCAAGTATTATAGCCAATGGTATATTATATGCCTGTTTTTAATTTGCTTATATGATTTTGGTAGTTTTGTTTTCCTGAAAGTGTTTTCCAAATTAATTATTTTTATTGTCACTGTATATAAAATTTCAAAATATGAAATCAATATAAACATTCCAAAATAGTAAAAATTATTAGAGAAACTATTATCATTAAAAAAAAAAGAAAAAGAAAAATCTTAAAAAGTAAACTAGTGTTTGGAAATTTAAGCTTAATAGTAGAGAATTAGTTGAATAATATGGAATTGGTTATAAAACAATAAGCATTTGAAAAAGATCTGCTTCAAATATACACAGAAAACTCTTAAAACAAAATAAGGTAGTAACAGAGAAGTTGTCTTCTGGTTAGTAGGTAACTTCTTTTTGCTGGCTTTTCTAATTAAAATTTTTTATGATGAATTTAATTTTAAATGAACTTAATAGTAAATAAAAACTATTAAATCCAATTTGAAGTAAAGAAAGGAGTCTGGAGTTTTCTAAATTATTTTTAAAAACTTATTTTTGTCTGCCTGGCAATGTTTTAATAATCTTAAAAATATTCAAAATGGAAATTTACAATTTCTAGCTCATTTTTTAAGCTTTTTTTTTTTTTTTTTGTATTACAGTGACTACTTTGTAATCTGCCACGATCTATAACTAGTTTTTTATTGTCAAATAATTGTTTCTCATATTTCTGTATAAAAACAATGCAAAGCAAGAATAACTGTTGGGGAATACATTAAAAATACAACTGGATTCCCACTTAGATCGGGAACAAGGCATGAATGTTCTTTTTCACTGCTCCTTTTCAATATTGTACTGGAAATCCTAACCAATGCAATGAAATGAGAAAAGGAAATAAAAGATACTCAGATTCAGAAGGAAAAAATAAAACAGTTCTTGTTTACAAATGATATAAGTGTCTATGTAGAAAATATATATCAGACTTGGATGAATTTTTGAAGCAGTGAACAAGTAAGTAATATTTTGTTGAATCACTGAGTGATTAATTAATTAATACCCAAGATTAATTTTGGGTACAAGTAGAAATATAGCTGTGAAGATTAAGCTTGGTTTCCAAGAACTCTTCCATATATTATTGCTTTTATTTTTTATTTTGTTCCCTATAAAGGTAAATCCCTCTTCTGTATCCCTTTCTCAGAGAAAACTTGCTCTTTGTTGAAAAACTGTCTAATCTTCACTTCTTAAAATGTATTTCAAAAAGCAGTGGCTGACACTGGAGCTCTATTCATATAGATGGGTAAGAGAATAGTTTAAACTCAATGATGTACAGACCTAATTTTCCTTTTAACAATTAAAACAGCCTCATCTGTTCCTATTATTATATCCAATCAAGCATTTGGATAAAGTAATCTTTTAATGAACAGCAAAACAAAATGAAGTGAAAGTATAAAGTATTTAACTACAAAAATTACACCTAAGCACACTATTAATATATAATTTATGACTGACAAGTTGACTCTTCAAGTTCAAATAGTGGTAGAACTCAACCTTGAAACACTAATAATTTCATCCCCTTTCTCACTTTCCAAAATTGTTGACTTTCCTGAGTTCTTATTGTCTTCTTAGTATGCATGTCAGAGTCAGAAACAAGGACTAATAGAGCTTGCAATCTCTCTCACCAAATAAAACCATAATTGTCAAAAACCATCAGCAGTTTCACAGAAAGAAATTAGAACAGCAAAAATACTCATCAGTATTTTAATTTTATTCATTAGGGAAAACAAGAAGTTTTTTATATGCAGCTTTTTTCAGTGCTGTTCTGCAATGTTGCCAAAACTTTACCTTCTTTAGGGAAATCAGAACTAACAAGGATTTAGACCTTCATCGAGGAAACTAAATGAATGTTCCAAAGTTATTCCTATAATGGCTGATAGATGAAGTGGCAGCTGTCACCAAAAAAAAAAAAAAAACAAAAGAACAACAAAAACCCTAATACTTTAGTGTAGTGTCTATTCAGCAGTTGAATACAAGACACAAATTGAAGCTCACAATGGCTGCCAAAAGTTTCATTGCCTTCATATTGCCTTTGTCTTTGAAAAACAGTTTTCCCCAGGCATGGTCAGTAATAGAAACACAGTTTTTTCTTTTCTACTAGACAGACTCTGAGCTGCTCCCTGTGAAGAGAACATATTACCCTGCTCAGAGAGGAGTACATCTTAGAAAGACATTCTCATCAAAGGGGAATTATGCTTTTTGATCAAATGCATCTTCAAGGTCAAACACGTTACAGTGAAAAGAGACAGAGAGAAAGGAAATGACACATATATTGAATGCCCAAAATTCTCATGGCAAAATCACCCATTTCTAAATATTAGAAAATTTGGTGTTCTGTTGTTTAAGTCAAATTGAGCATTTTATACATGTGACAGCAAGCCTATTTTTTCCTTCTTAGATAAGATTGTACAATCTTTTTTTCCATAGAGAAGAATTACTGTCCTGATGAATACTTAGTGTGAGCTAACATTCTGCCTTCTAAAACATAATTGTAACAATATTTTAACCTTTCTCTTGAAAACTTTTGACTCTGGTATGGGGAAAACCAGAGTGTGTTAATCTTTTCATCATGTATTCAGTAAAGGGAGCTCTTTGTTTTGTACCAAAATATTTGCTTTTTGTATTAAAGGCTCTGAAACTTTCGTCAATGAAAATTTGATTTTGATTTCCCTAGAATCTTAATCTGGAGAAAGCAAGAGAGTTCCAGAAAAACATCTATTTCTGCTTCATTGACTATGCCAAAGCCTTTGACTGTGTGGATCACAATAAACTGTGGAACATTCTGAAAGAGATGGGAATACCAGACCACCTGACCTGCCTCTTGAGAAACCTGTATGCAGGTCAGGAAGCAACAGTCAGAACTGGACATGGAACAGCAGACTGGTTCCAAATAGGAAAAGGAGTACGTCAAGGTTGTATGTTGTCACCCTGCTTATTTAACTTATATGCAGAGTACATCATGAAGAACGCTGGGCTGGAAGAAGCACAAGCTGGAATCAAGATTGCCAGGAGAAATAACAATAACCTCAGCTATGCAGATGACACTATCCCTATGGCAGAAAGTGAAGAGGAACTCAAAAGCCTCTTGATGAAAGTGAAAGAGGAGAGTGAAAAGGTTGGCTTGAAGCTCAACATTCAGAAAACAAAGATCATGGCATCTGGTCCCATCACTTCATGGGAAATAAATGGGGAAACAGTGGAAACAGTGTCAGACTTTATTTTTTTGGGCTCCAAAATCACTGCGGATGCTGATTGCAGCCATGAAATTAAAAGACACTTACTCCTTGGAAGGAAAGTTATGACCAACCTAGATAGTATATTAAAAAGGTTGGCATTACTTTGCCAACCAAGGTCCGTCTAGTCAAGGCTATGGTTTTTCCCGTGGTCATGTATGGATGTGAGAGTCGGACTGTGAAGAAAGCTGAGTGCCGAAGAATTGATGCTTTTGAACTGTGGTGCTGGAGAATACTCTTGAGAGTCCCTTGGACTGCAAGGAGATCCCCAGTCCATTCTAAAGGAGATCAGTCCTGGGTGTTCATTGGAAGGACTTATGCTAAAGCTGAAATTGCAATGCTTTGGCCACCTCATGCAACGAGTTGACTCACTGGAAAAGACTCTGATGCTGGGAAAGGTTGGGGGCGGGAGGAGAAGGGGACGACAGAGAATGAGATGGCTGGATGGCATCACCAACTCGATGGACAAGAGTTTGAGTGAACTCCAGGAGTTGGTGATGGACAGGGAGGCCTGGCGTCCTTGATTCATGGGGTCGCAAAGAGTCTGACACGACTGAGCAACTGAATTGAGAATCTTATTATACTTAATTAGAGGAGATAAAAGCTTTTGGGAGAAAGAGCTGAGAAGGGGCTGGAGCAAAGACTCTTTTCCCATCCTTGATAGTCACAGTGAGGAGAATGTGGATGTAGAGAACCAAATTGAATGAGGCTTAGTGTCTACTTTAAAATGAAAATTTGGGGGCATGCACTGGGTAGTTATTTAGTGAGAATTTTCCATTCTAAAGTTTTTTTTTCTTTTATTTATTTATCAATGAAAATCATTCAAAAAACTTTAATAGAACACAGTTCTGCTTGAAAGATTTCTATATAGTATTATGTAATTTGAAAATTCGTATAAATCTCTGTAGGAAGCAATCATTTATCTAGATAACTTGACCTCCAGGACCTACTTCTATATTTTCCATTACCATAAATAAGTGAAAAGAGACAATGTTGACTAAAATAAAAGTTGATTTCATAAAAAATTCCCTGTTTTACCTTTTATCTCAAGTCATGAAATATTCATTATTCATTTAGCTTTAACCATTTTTTGGGGGGTTATAGTATATTTTATTTAACTAAAGCTATTTAGAATCCTAACATTTATATATATATATATAGAGAGAGAGAGAGAGAGAGCTGTATAGGACAAGATCAGCAGACTCTTTCTAAGGGATTTAGGGATTTAATAATCCACTAATTACGCTGATATATATTAAGCCAAGAGTTCAGTTCCCTTGCTAAGAAACTTCACTATACCAATACCCCAAAAGTTATCATTAAGCTACCAGGATCATACACACATTTACCAAGTTCACAAGACTAGTATATAAAACCAAGATGATGATTTACGCTTGTAAAATAAGATCTATCACTACTCACAGATAGAAATATCTAACTTAGTATGTATCTCCTTTACATGGTCAACTCCTAAACATATCACAAATGACATATCTCTAAACATATCACAACTCCATATTCTCATACCTTCAAGCATGTTACTGAGGTTTTCTTTGCACAGAATATTCTTCAGAGGGAGATTTCGAGATTGAATTTTGATCATATAACTCTCCTGCTCAAGTGCTATAACCAGGATAATGTCTGTTCCTTAATTTAGTTTTCTATGAACCAGTATGATTTGGCTTCCATCTGACTCTCTAGAATTATCTTTCACAAGTCCCTACCACATTGGCACTCTACTTCAGAATACTGATCTTCTTTTAGTTTCTTGAAAATATTTTGCTGTTTCTCAACTCAAAAATTTTGCCCATGTTATTCACCCTCATGGTCTCACTACACTCTTTCCCCTTCACCTGCCTAGCTATTAGCTCAGGTTAAATGGAATTTCTCCAAAAAGTATTCCCTGATCCCATTTTTAAAAATATAAATCCATTACATGTCCCTGAAATAAACTCACCATAAGATCTCGAATTCTCTTGTCATAGTACTCATCACACTTTACTGTAAGTGCTTGCTTAACTGTCTATGCTCTTCACTAAAGCATAAGCTCAGTGAGGGTGAGGACAATGTCCATTTTGTTTATTTTTCTTGTCATCTATCATGATTTCCAGTATTATGGAAATATCTTTCAATATTGAGTGAATAAAGAAACATTTTCAATGGCAGTTTCTAATTTTAAAATGATGATTTTTAACACTCCATAAAAGAGAATCTAAAGTTCAGCATGAAAAGCTCATTGTTGTTGTTTACTTGCTAAGTCATGTCAGACTCTTATGTGACCCCATAGACTGCAGCCCACCAGGCTCCTCTGTCCATGGGATTTTTTGCATTCTCATGATCATGTTCTCTCTATAAAAATTGGACTTTGACTTCCCTGGCAATCCAGTGGTTAACATTCCACACTTCCACTGCAAGGGCTGTGGATTCTATCTCTGGTCAGGGAACTAAGATCCTGTATACTGCATGGTGTGGCCAAAAATAATAATAAATAAATAAAGGACTTTCATGATGATTCAAATCATAATCCAGATCTAGAGACTGGACAATAAATGTATCAAGGAGATGAAGATATCTTTAAATACATCCAAGTAAGATAGCCTGCTGCAACTATTTGACCATGTGTGCTGAACAAGTCAGGGGAAGGCAATGGCACCCCACTCCAGTACTCTTGCCTGGAAAATCCCATAGACGAAGGAGCCTGGTGGGCTGCCGTTCATGGGGTCGCAAAAAGTCGGACACAACTGAAGTGACTTAGCAGCAGCAGCAGCAGCAGCTGAACAAGTCAGATCACTGGCTAAGGTGCTCTTTTTCCTCATTAGTATTTAGAAGGGCCTCCAGTACTCTTGCCTAGAAAATCCCATGGATGGAGGATCCTGGTAGGCTGCAGTCCATGGTGTCGCTATGAGTGAGACATGACTGAGCGACTTCACTTTCACTTTTAACTTTCACACATTGGAGAAGGAAATGGCAACCCACTCCAGTGTTCTTGCCTGGAGAATCCCAGGGACGGGGGAGCCTGTTGGGCTGCCATCTCTGGGGTCGCACAGAGTCAGACACGACTGAAGTGACTTAGCAGTAGCAGCAGCAGGGAAAGTTTTGGAGAAGGAAATGGCAGCCCACTCCAGTGTTCTTGCCTGGAGAATCCCATGGATGGCAGCAGGGAAAGTTTACTTCTGTGTTTCTTTCTCATACACACTTTCTATCTATACGATTCACCTGCTGGCTAACAAGTCCTTCTTTAATTATTTAGAAATTGTGACTCTATTCTCAAAGGCAGCCTGCATCATACCTCCAGAGAGGGAGGAAAAATGCTACTTTTTGCATTAGAACTGATCAATGAATATATCAAATAAAAAATTACGGAATAAATTAATTAAAAGAAGTAGCCATTGTTGATAACAATGGAAAAGTTATATTAGATCAATAGATTTTAAATTATCTGAAATTCAAGATCACATGGGAGTTTTGTAAAAATATAGATGTCTAGTCTTCATTCTTTGAGATTTTTATTCTCTAAATAATGAAATGATCAAGGAATTTATGGAAATAAATAAGCTTAAAAAAGACCTTAATTTTTTTCTTTACTTAATAAATATAAAATCTAGATAGTATATGTTGGTCATCCTCACTTTTATTATCTCACCATAAGATTCTTTTGATTAGATGTGTTCGGTTCAGTTCAGTTCAGTCGCTCAGTCGTGTCCGACTCTTTGCGACCCCATGAATCACAGCACGCCAGGCCTCCCTGTCCATCACCAACTTCCGGAGTTCACTCAAACTCATGTCCATCGAGTCGGTGATGCCATCCAGCCATCTCATTCTCTGTCGTCCCTGTCTCCTCCCACCCCCTATCCCTCCTAGCATCAGACTCTTTTCCAGTGAGTCAACTCGTCGCATTAGGTGGCCAAAGTATTGGAGTTTCAGCTTTAGCATCAGTCCTTCCAATGAACACCCAGAATTGATCTCCTCTAGAATGGACTGGTTGTTAGGAAACGGCTATTTCCTTAGATGACACACACTAGCTTTCAATGTTTTCAGTACCATGTATTTTTGTGCATATTTATTTATATAACTGCACATTAATAGATATGCTTATTCTCCTCATGTAGAATTGGCAAATTTTGTTGTGTCCCTGATGGCTTCACTCTAATCTCATCTTTACTGGCAACACACTCTTATCAGACATTTCACAGAGCATTTCATTTACAACCCTACAAAATACACTGGTGTGAGGACTCTAAAAATGAGATTGTGCAAAATTTTCAACTTGAATGAAAACAGTTTTAATTAAACTTTATAGTTTTAGGCCACAATTCCATCACTTAGTTTTTCTCCATAACTAGTACCTAGAAATACTTATAAATCTGCAAGTTAGTTAAATTATGTTAAAAAATGCTATCTTAGTAAAAATATGTAACTGAAGTGTTTCCTGTCAGGTACAAATGTTGTAACAATGTGCAGGGTTTTTAAAATACATAGGTTATTCAATACATACTCATTACATTTCCTCTATGTATTAGGTGCTATGGAAGAAATTGCAGATTCCTGGAGTAAACAAAGCAGAATGATACCCATCTTCATAGATCATAGAGTCCAGTAGGTAACATGGTTGTTTATATTTATTATTATGATACATGCTATGCAAGAAAATATCAGAGTAACTATTCATCAAAATTCCTATAAAAGAATTATACAATATGTGACCTTTTGTGACTTTTTTTCACTTAGAATGATGTCTTCAAGATTTATTCATGTCTTAGCATGTATCAGTACTTCTCTTTTTATTGCTAAATAATATTCCATCATATAGATACGACATATTTTGTTGATAGAATTTTTGCTGCATCCTTTGGTAGAACCATGCCCTCTCTGCAATCTAAGGCATGTTGACCCAAAGAGCCTGGGGTTGCAGAGACGTGAAAATTCTCTAAGCAGGTTCACTGGGCATGAAGAGAATTACTTCTACCTTCATACTGTGGTACTTGAACTCATGTATTCTACCTATTAGACATACAACACCATATAATTGTCATTGATTTAGGGCATACACTATTTCTTGGGGGATGGTTTCCTATTCTCTTAGGGTCTTCTCTCCAAGGTTGAAGCTCTAAAGGTTGTTTATCATTTTGTCAACTGCAACTTCTAAGCAGTATGATATGTGAAATGACTCATGAATCTTCTGGCTATGTGCCCACTGCTGAATCTCATTTGCTCTAAAACAGATCACTGTCCCAAATTAGATATGATGGAGGATACTATGCTGATGAATCAAACACTCTGAAAGACTTGGGTAAGTGCTGCTGGATAAGGCCATGTGGGAAGAATAAGCAAACAAGATGATTTGCCATCCCTTGCAGGATATGTAGGTTCAATGTAGTCAGCCTGTCACCAAATGATTGGTTGTTCTTAGGGATGCTGACATTTTTGGTCTACCTTGTTGAGAAGTTTAGTAATAGCAATAGAAGTTTGGTAATAGCAATAACTAAAATGGCCTTGGTGAATGAGAGCTTATGTTTTTACATCTATTCCCACACCCCATTCATGCTGCCATGGGCCAATGCACAGAGCTGAGGTTGATCATGAAAGTATTTGGCTAATATCAACTGCCTATTGTTACATCTAATTGGTTGTTTGTGAAACCTTCAGTGGCTTTCTGGAGACTTGTTAGTATGCAATGTAAGATCCTCACACTCTATACTCAATATAATGGATCTATATACATGTCTCTTCCCTAGGATTTTTTGTTCTCAATTTTCCAATTATTTTTCTTCCAGATTCCCTGACCCACTTAACACTGCCCATTAGTCTTTATATAGTCTTGCTTCATTCCACTTTCCACACAAAGTGGATGACCAGGTTCATCTTCCAAAACTATAGCTTTTGGGAAGTTTTTGTTCAATGTTGCTTTTCAAGTGCTGTGGTATTGAAAACATACTCTGTTGTACCCATATTTGAGCTAAATATTTTGTCAGCAAAGTCAAACTTTTCCTCTTCCACCTGTTGGTTATTAGGGATACTCTCCTTCCTGACTTGTCTCATAAGCTTGAGCTGAAGATAAATGCAAGAAAAATGTCAAGTTCTCTGGGCCATCTGCTTATTCATTTTACTTGTGCTTTCTAACTCTGTTCATGTCTAACCCAAGATGTACCATTCCATCTTATGATAAATTGCTATTTGGCTGGCACAAGTTTATCACTTTGTGTAAATACAACAGAGTTCAGCTCAAATCAGTCATGTCCGACTCTTTGCAACCCCATGGACTGCAGCACAACAGGCTTCCCTGTCCACCACCACCAACTAATGGAACTTACTCAAACTCATATCCATCAAGTTAGTGATGCCATCCAACCATCTCATCCTCTCTCATCCTCTTCTCCTCCTGTCTTCAATCTTTCCCAACATCAGGGTCTTTTCCAATGAGTCAGTTCTTCACATCAGGTGGCCAAAGTATTGAAGCTTCAGATTAAGCATCAGTTCTTCCAATGAATATTCAGGACTGATTTCCTTTAGGACTGACTAGTTTGATCTCCTTGCAGCCCAAGGAACTCTCAAGAGTCTTCTCCAACACCGCAGTTCAAAAGTATCAGTTCTTCAGTGCTCAGCCTTCCTGATGGTCCAACTCTCACATCCATACATGACTACTGGAAAATATAACAAAAGTCAGATTATAAAGAAAAACTTCAAGTGCATCTTTTCTATTTATCTTATAATCAGTCATCCCTTCTCCACTAAGACCCATTAGGAATCCAAGACCTCGTATTTGAATGGATATTCTCTTTGAAAAGGGCATGGTCATGCAGGTGACCTACAGTGAGGTACTTGTGGGAATAATTCCTGTAATAGAATGAACAAAGCAAGATTGGTCAGAGAAAGAAGTTAAACTGTAGTGAAGTTACAAAAGTGAACTCAGCTAACCTCTCAGGGATGTCTGAGGCTGAGATTTTTAGAGATATTCCAAATTAAAGAAAGGGCTTTTGTTTTTGTACCTATAATCAACCCATATTGGAAGCTGAATTCCACTAAGGAAGGAAGACCTTTATCTTTGAACAAAGTAGTCATGGAGAGTGCGTCAGTTACAGAATTGGGGGAAATGAATTCCAGGATCCTAAGGGAGCAATCAGAATTGTGTACCAAAACTTTTGCTAGATGTAGTGCTTCCAAATAGGTGTAAAATAAACATCGCCATCTACATTTGGTATTTTTCTCTTCTTTCTATTGAATTTTTAAATTTCTACATGGTTTTCAGTTCAGTTCAGTCTCTCAGTTGTGTCCGACTCTTTGCGACCCCATGAATCACAGAACGCCAGGCCTCCCTGTCCATCACCAACTCCCGGAGTTCACTCAAACTCATGTCCATCGAGTCAGTGATGCCATTCAGCCATCTCATTCTCTGTCGTCCCTGTCTCCTCCTGCCCCCAATCCCTCCTAGCATCAGACTCTTTTGCAGTGAGTCAACTCGTCATATGAGGTGGCCAAAGTTTTGGAGTTTCAGCTTCCCCATCAGTCCTTCCAATGAACACCCAGGATTGATCTCCTTTAGAATGTACTGGTTGGATCTCCTTGCAGTCAAAGGGACTCTCAAGAATTTTCTCCAGCAACACAGTTCTAAAACATCAATTCTTCGGCGAACAGCTTTCTTCACAGTCCAACTCTCACATCCATACATGACCACGGGAAAAACCATAGCCTTGACTAGGTGGACCTTGGTTGGCAAAGTAATGTCTCTGCTTTTTAATATGCTATCTAGGTTGGTCATAAATTTCCATCCAAGGAGCAAGCGTCTTTTAATTTCCTGGCTGCAATCAGAATCTGCAGAGATTTTGGAGCCCAAAAAAATAAAGTCTGACACTGTTTCCACTGTTTTTCCATCTATTTCCCATGAAGTGATGGGACCAGATGCCATGATCTTTGTTTTCTAAATGTTGAGCTTCAAGCCAACCTTTTCACTCTCCTCTTTCACTTTCATCAAGAGGCTTTTGAGTTCCTCTTCACTTTCTGCCATAAGAGTGGTGTCATCTGCATAGCTGAGGTTATTGATATTTCTCCCAGCAATCTTGACGCCAGCTTGTTCTTCTTCCAGCCCAGTGTTCCTCATGATGTACTCTGAATATAAGTTAAATAAGCAGGGTGACAATATACAACCTTGACGTACTCCTTTTCCTATTTGGAACCAGTCTGTTGTTCCATGTCCAGTTCTAACTGTTGCTTCCTGACATGCATACAGGTTTCCTAAGAGGCAGGTCAGGTGGTCTGGTATTCCCATCTCTTGAAGAATGTTCCACAGTTTATTGTGATCCACAGAGTCGAAGGCTTTGGCATAGTCAGTGAAGCAGAAATAGATGTTTTTCTGGAACTCTCTTGCTTTCTCCATGATCCAGCAGATGTTGACAATTTGATCTCTGGTGCCTCTGCCTTTTCTAAAACCTGCTTGAACATCTTGGAGTTCATGGTTCACATATTGCTGAAGCCTGGCTTGGAGAATTTTGCGCATGACTTTACTAGCATGTGAGATGAGTGCAATTGTGTGGTAGTTTGAGCATTCTTTGGCATTGCCTTTCTTTGGGATTGGAATGAAGACTGACCTTTTCCAGTCCTGTGGCCACTGCTGAGTTTTCCAAATTTGCTGGCATATTGAGTGCAGCACTTTCACAGCATCATCTTTCAGGATTTGAAATAGCTCAATTGGAATTCCATCACCTCCACTAGCGTTGTTCGTAGTGATGCTTTCTAAGGCCCACTTGACTTCACATTCCAAGATGTCTGGCTCCAGGTGAATGATCACGCCATCATGATAATCTTTGTCATAAAGATCTTTTTTATACAGTTCTTCTGTGTATTCTTGCCACCTCTACTTAATATCTTCTACTTCTCTTAGGTCCATACCATTTCTGTCCTTTATTGAGCCCATCTTTGCATGAAATGTTCCCTTGATATCTCTAATTTTCTTGAAGAGATCTCTTGTTTTTCCTATTCTGTTGTTTTCCTCTATTTCTTTGCATTGATCACTGAGGAAGGCTTTCTTATCTCTCCTTGCGGTTCTTTGGAACTCTGCATTCAGATGCTTATATCTTTTCTTTCTCCTTTGCTTTTTGCTTCTCTTCTTTTCACAGCTATTTGTAAGGCCTCCTCAGACAGCCATTTGGCTTTTTGTCATTTCTTTTCCATAGGGATGGTCTTGGTCCCTGTCTCCTGTACAATGTCACGAACCTCCATCCAGAGTTAATCAGGCACTTTATCTATCAGATCTAGTCCCTTAAATCTATTCCTCACTTCCACTGTATAATCATAAGGGATTTGATTTAGGTCATATATGATGGTCTAGTGGTTTTCAGTACTTTCTTCAATTTAAGTCTGAATTTGGCAATAAGGAGCTCATGATCTGAGCCACAGTCAGCTCCTGGCCTTGCTTTTGCTAACTGTATAGAGCTTCTCCATGTTTGGCTGAAAAGAATATAATCAATCTGATTTCGGTGTTGACCATCTGGTGATGTCCATGTGTAGAGTCTTCTCTTGTGTTTTTGGAAGAGGGTGTTTGCTATGACCAGTGCATTCTCTTAGCAAAATTCTATTAGCCTTTGCCCTGCTTCATTTCGTGCTCCAAGGCCAAATTTGCCTGTCACTCCAGGTGTTTCTTGACTTCCTACTTTTCATTCCAGACCTCCAAAATATGAGAAGGACATCTTTTTTGGATGTTAGTTCTAAAAGGTCTTTTAGGTCTTCATGTGAACCGTGAACTCCCAGATGTTCAAGCAGGTTTTAGAAAAGGCAGAGGCACCAGAGATCAAATTGCCAACACCCGCTGGATCATGGAGAAAGCAAGAGAGTTCCAGAAAAACATCTATTTCTGCTTCATTGACTATGTCAAAGCCTTTGACTGTGTGGATCACAATAATCTGTGGAAAATTCTGAAAGAGGTGGCAATACCAGACCACCTGACCTGCCTGTTGAGAAACCTGTATGCAGGTCAGGAAGCAACAGCCAGAACTGTAAATGGAACTACAGACTGGTTCCAAATAGGAAAAGGAGTACGTCAAGGCTGTATATTGTCACCTTGCTTATTTAACTTATATACAGAGTACATCGGGCTTCCCTTGTGGCTCAGCTGGTAAAAAAGCTGCCCACAATGCAGGAGACCTGGGTTCGATTCCTGGGTTGGGAAGATCCCCTGGAGAAGGGAAAGGCTACCCACTCCAGTATCCTAGCCTGGAGAATTCCACGGACTGTATAGTCCCTGGGGTCACAAAGAGTCGGACACAACTGAGTGACTTTCACAGAGTACATCATGAGGAACGCTGGACTGGAAGAAGCACAAAGCTGGAATCAAGATTGCTGGGAGAGATATCAATAACCTCAGCTATGCAGATGACTCCACCCTTATGGCAGAAAGTGAAGAGGAACTCAAAAGCCTCTTGATGAAAGTGAAAGAGGAGAGTGAAAAGGTTGGTTTGAAGCTCAACATTCAGAAAACAAAGATCATGGCATCTGGTCCCATCACTTCATGGGAAATAAATGGGGAAACAGTGGAAACAGTGTCAGACTTTATTTTTTTGGGCTCCAAAGTCACTGCAGATGCTGATTGCAGCCATGAAACTAAAAGACGCTTGCTCCTTGGAAGGAAAGTTATGACCAATCTTGATAGTATATTAAAAAGCAGAGACATTACTTTGCCAACAAAGGTCCATCTAGTCAAGGCTATGGTTTTTCCCGTGGTCATGTATGGATGTGAGATTTGGACTGTGAAGAAAGCTGATCGCCGAAGAATGGATGCTTTTGAACTGTGGTGCTGGAGAAGACTCTTGAGAGTCCCTTTGACTGCAAGGAGATCCAACCAGCCCATTCTGAAGGAGATCAATCCTGGGTGTTCATTGGAAGGACTGATGTAAAAGGTGAAACTGCAATACTTTGGCCACCTCATGTGACGGGTTTGCTCACTGGAAAAGACTGATCCTGGGAAAGGTTGGGGGCGGAAGGAGAAGGGGATACAGAGAATGAGATGGCTGGATGGCATCACCGACTCTGTGGACATGAGTTTGAGTGAACTCTGGGAGTTGGTGATGGACAGGGAGGCCTGGCGTTCTGTGATTCATGGGTTCGCAAAGAATCAGTCACAACTGAGCAACTGAACTTAACTGAACTGAGAACCGTTCAACTTCAGCTTCTTCAGTGTTACTGGTTGTGGTATAGGCTTGGATTACTGTAATATTGTATGATTTTCCTTGGAAATGAACAGAAACCATTCTGTTGTTTTTGAGATGGCATCCAAGTACTGCATTTTGGACTCTTTTGTTGACCATTATGGCAACTCCCATTTCTTCTAATGGATTCCTCCCCACAGTAGTAGATATAATGGTCATCTGAGTTAACCTCACCCATTCCAGTCCATTTTAGTTCACTGATCCTAGAATGTTGACGTTCACTCTTGCCAGCTTCTGTTTGACCACTTCCAATTTGCCTTGATTCATGGACCTAACATTTCAGGTTCATATGCAATATTGTTCTTTTCAGCATCAGACATTGCTTCTATGACTGGTCACTTCCACAACTGGGTATTGGTTTTGCTTTTGCTCCATCCCTTCATTCCTTCTAGAGTTATTTCTCCACTGATCTCCAGTAGCATACTGGGCACCTACCGACCTAGGGAATTCCTCATTCAGTATCCTATCGTTTTGCCTTTTGCTACTGTTCATGGGGTTCTCAAGGCAAGTATACTGAAGTGGTTTGCCATTCCCTTGTCCAGTGGACCACATTTTGTCAGACCTTTCCACCCTGACCCGCCCGTCTTGGGTGGCCCCACATGGCATGGCTTAGTTTCATTGAGTTAGACAGGGCTGTGGTCCGTGTGATAAGAACAACTAGTTTTCTGTGATTATGATTTCAGTGTGTCTGCCCTCTGATGCTCCCTCGTAATACCTACCGTCTTTTTTGGGTTTCTCCTACCTTGGTAGTGGGATATCTCTTCACAGCTGCTCAAGCATAGCGCAGCTGTTGCACCTTACCTTGGACAAGTGATATCTCCTCAAGGTCGCCCCTCCTGACCTTGAACGTGGAGTAGCTCCTCTCGGCCCTCCTGCGCCTGCGTAGCCACCGCCTCTTGGACGTGGGGTAGCTCTTCTCCGCCACTGGCCCTGACCTCGGGGTTGGGTAGCTCCTCTCAGCCACCACACCTGCCCTCGGGCGTGGGAGGCCACGCTTCTGTGCCTGGTCGGTTGTGCAGGCGTCTCGCGTCTGCGCGGCTGGAGCCGGCGTCACCTCTAAATAAAGGAGAATGTTACATTCATAGGCTGATTCCTTCTATATCTCTTGCTAATTTCTCATCTGCTTGATTTAGGAAGTCTCTTGTTGTAGTACTTGGGGGAGAATGGAAGTAGAATAAGACAGCTAAATGCCAAAATGAAAGAAAAGTTTGTGTGTGTATGTGTGTCTGTGTCTGTGTGTGTTATATGTTTTAGTCAAAAGGTAGTTCTTTGAGTCAGGCAAGAGATTCCATAGACCTTTTTCCATTAATTAGAAAATTTCAGGTCATAAAATATTTTATGATTTTGCAAGTCAGTGTAGATCCATCTCCTATTTCTATTCCATGGAGCCTCAAAAGTATGGTAGGGTTCTGATATTTCTATCAGGATAACTAAAGCATTGCTTCTTGTTAAAGCCTTTGATCAAACTTAAAGCATATTCATAGTCATTCTTTAGAATCATTTTCTTTTTTCTTCTTATATCATACAATTTTCACTTAATAAATTAAGTAATAATTCACAACAAGCAACTCATTCTTGCATCAAACATATACATATTCATTCAAAGCATGAATATGTTGTGTTTCTTTCTGAAGATTTTCTGAAAGGCATTCATTAACCTACAGCTCTCCCTATTAAAGTC
This sequence comes from Moschus berezovskii, assembly GCF_049115385.1. Lineage (NCBI taxonomy): Eukaryota > Metazoa > Chordata > Mammalia > Artiodactyla > Moschidae > Moschus > Moschus berezovskii. The sequence goes on from NC_142460.1 coordinate 59,018,325, forward strand.
TTCAGTAACTTTGCATTGCGGTCAGGAAAACTGATGACTTACATAGTTTTCTCACCATCTAGGCTCTGCCTGATTCTCCAGTTTCTTTTTGTACTTTTCTCTAGGGGGCCCAAACTTTACCTTTGCCAAGCACATTTACACAGTTTTCCAGATGGATCATACTTTATCCTATATGTACTTATACTATAGTGAAAGTGAATTCGTTCAGTCGTGTCCAACTCTTTGTGACCCTGTGGACTGTAGCCCGCCAGGCTCCTCTGTCCATGGGATTCTCCAGGCAAGAACACTGGAGTGGGTTGCCATTTATACTATACATACACATAAATATAATATATAAATATAAAATCATATAGTATAAATGCATATACATTATGTATATATATATACACATAATATATATTTTTAATTTTCATTTTTCACAGTTCATCACTGTACTGACTCCTATTTTTCAGAACGTATTTCATGTCCAAAATATTTTCAAAGTTTTCTCTAACTTGTTCCCTTCTAGGATGAGTTGAGACCCCTCTCATTTTTCCATATGTAGGGTTAACACTGCATATATTCTACTGTTTTGCATGTGTTGATTATTTGTGTCTCTCTCCTGTCATATTCATCAAAAGAATTTTTACTGATTATTTAAAATTTTCCAGTCCAAGTGCTTGGGTTATGAAGATGAATAAAATAGTCCCTGTTCTCTAGTAGCTCTAAAAGTAATGCTATCTATCATATCACAAAATAAATAAGCATAAAATAAATATCCATGAGTCTATTATTATAGAAAAAAATGATTAAATAAATTAAAAATTTGACTAATGGAAAAATCTCTTGAACCCCTAATCTCTTGAATCTCTTGCATTTGAAATCCCCCCCAATTTCCAAATAATGTATTTAGATACCCACCTCCTCTTTAAGAAGGTATGACATAACTCTCTAGCTCTTACCAAAGGGGTGCCTCTAGTGACTTCTTTTAAAGAAAACTGTGTGGAAAAGGGAAAAGAATAACTTCACAGTGGAGAAGCCTGACAAACACTAAACTCTACCTTTGCCAGGTGATCAAGGTCAGCATCAGTAGTGATAAATCATGTGGATTGCACGAGTCCTTAATACAATGTGATGATAATGGCACACAATCTCAGTCTAATCATGGGAGAAATATCTGACAAACACCAGTTGAGTGACATTCTACCTAATGCCTGAGCAGTATTTCGCAAAACTGAAAATCAAGAGCAAAATTGGAAAAAGTGTCACAATCAGGAGGAAAGTAAGATGCTATGACTGAAAGTAATGTGGTATACTGTATGTGATTTTGGAATAGAAAGAAAAAGTACATTACACTAAAAACTCAAGAAGTCTGAAGAAAGTATGGATTTAAGTTAATAAACATCGGCTCATTATTTGGAAAAATATGCCATACTAAAGTAAGATGTTAGCAATATGGGAAACTGGGTTTGGTATATATGGAAACTCTCTACTGTATTCATTTTTTTTCTGCAAATGTAAAATTATTGTAAAATTAAAGGTTTAAATTTAAAAGTCACTATTTCTTCTCTCATTTACCATTTTGCCAATTGTAAAGAATAAGACTTCAGTTGTTGCCCTAAATATGAATCGTTAAATGCTATTCTTATTAAAGAGTGAACACCTGCTAAGGGAGGCCATGAGTTTGATTAAAGTTTCAGAATTTGGGCCTCCCTACCATTAAACCAAAAAAGAGAAACTTAAGCGCTATTATTAAAAAAAAAAAAAGGCACTAAACAGAGTAAGTATTAATTTTAGTAGATTATTCCATTCCCTTGTATTTCTCAAATAATCTGTAACTGTACTGTCCACTCCAGTCACACATTTTGGATTCCCTTTATGTAATTGTATGAAATAAAAACATAATCTCTTTCCATATAAGTTGTAAGCTAGATCTGCAAGATTCTTCTGTTATTTTATTTCTAAGATTCAGTTAAGTTCAGTCAGTTCAGTCGCTCAGTTGTGTCCGACTCTTTGCGACCCAATGAATTGCAGCATGCCAGCCCTCTCTGTCCATCACCAACTCCCGGAATTCACCCAAACTCACGTGCATCGAGTTGGTGATGCCATCCAGCCATCTCATCCTCTGTCGTCCCTTTCTCCTCCTGCCCGCAATCCCTCCCAGCATCACGGTCTTTTCTAATGAATCAACTCTTTGCATGAGGTGGCCAAAGTATTGTCGTTTCAGCCTCAAGTCCTACCAGTAAATAACCAGGACTGATCTCCTTTAGGATGGACTGGTTGGATCTCCTTGCAGTCCAAGGGACTCACAAGAGTCTTCTCCAGCACCACAGTTCAAAAGCATCAATTCTTCGGCGTTCAGGTTTCTTCACAGTCCAACCTCCACATCCATACGTGACCATTGGAAAAACCATAGCCTTGACTAAAGGGACCTTTTTTGGCAAAGTAATATATCTGCTTTTTAATATGCTGTCTAGGTTGGTCATAACTTTCCTTCCAAGGAGTAAGCGTCTTTTAATTTCATGGCTGCAATCAGAATCTGCAGTGATTTTGGATCCCCCCAAAATAAAGTCTGACACTGTTTCCACTGTTTCCCCATCTATTTCCCATGAAGTGATGGGACCAGATGCCAAAATTCCAAAATTGTGAAGAAATTTGACTAGATAGTCAAAAACATATATGGATAAGGACAATGCTTTTTGTCTAGTTGTTATTATTTGATTTGCAAGATACCCTTTTTGATATTTGCTTTCCTAATGATCTTTGTTTTAAAATTCTTTTTGGATAGGATTTTCTTGTATTTACCATATTGCTTCCTTTTTTTCTCCCTAAGTTGGAAGGACTGATGCTAAAATGAAGCTGCAATACTTTGGCCACATCATGCGACAAGTTGACTCACTGGAAAAGACTCTGATGCTGGGAAAGGTTGGGGGCGGGAGGAGAAGGGGACGACAGAGAATGAGATGGCTGGATGGCATCACCAACTCGATGGACAAGAGTTTGAGTGAACTCCGGGAGTTGGTGATGGACAGGGAGGCCTGGCATGCTGTGATTCATGGGGTCGTGGAGAGTTGGATACGACTGAGTGATTGAACTGAATTGAAGTTCAAATACAAGTGATATACTTTTGTCTTTTAAACTTCATATTATGTGAATATAACACAGAATGGGAACCTGAAATTGAAATAAATAATGATTCAGTTATAGAATGGAACCATTTTTTGTATATCTGAATCTGTGCCTGAGATTGTTGTTGACTGAACACCCATTTATATGCTATGATAATTATTATTTCAAGAAGTGGGAATAAGGGGATGTAATAAACAAAATAGAATTGTGTCCTAAGAGTTAAGGTAGGGGTTTCAAGTTCTGAGGCTTTCATGCATCAAGTATTTGACCAAAGCAAGATCTAAATGTACTCAACTACAAAAAGGAATGATCACTTTAAATAATTTCTAGAACATTCCTGGATTTAACCTATTTTTGAAACACAATTAATAGTCAAGTGTAAAGGTGTTTAAAAATGAGCCAAATTCTCATGGTAACTCTTTCCCATAACCAACTCATATTCACATAAAGGGCCTGAGTTCTTCCATCAGGGCTGTTGCCTCATTTTTGTATGATATTATGTTACTGTTAATGTAACTCAGTAATTAAGGAAATTGCAAAGCATAATTTGGATATCAAATAGAGGGAATCAGTTCAGTTCAGTTGCTCAGTCGTGTCCAACTCTATGCGACCCCATGAATCACAGCACGCCAGGCCTCCCTGTACATCACCAACTGCCGGAGTTCACGCAAACTCATGTCCATCGAGTTGGTGATGCCATCCATCCATCTCATTCTCTGTGGTCCCCGTCTCCTCCTGCCCCCAATCCCTCCCAGCATCAGTCTTTACAGTGAGTCAACTCGTCTCATGAGGTGGCCAAAGTATTGCAGCTTCATTTTAGCATCAGTCCTTCCAATGAACACCCAGGATTGATCTCCTCTAGAATGGACTGGTTGGATCTCCTTGCAGTCCAAGGGACTCTCAAGAGTCTTCTCCAGCACCAGAGTTCAAAAGCATCAATTCTTCGGCCATCAGCTTTCTTCTCAGTCCAACTCTCACATCCATACATGACCATAGCCTTGACTAGGTAGACCTTGTTTGGCAAAAAATGTCTCTTCTTTTTAATATGCTAGCTATGTTGGTCATAACTTTCCTTTCAAGGAGTAAGCGTCTTTTAATTTCAAGACTGCAATCAGCATCTGCAGTGATTTTGGAGCCCCCAAAATAAAATCTGACACTGCTTCCACTGTTTCCCCATCCATTTCCCATGAAGTGATGGGACCAGATGCCATGATCTTAGTTTTCTGAATGTTGAGCTTCAAGCCAACCTTTTCACTCTCCTCTTTCACTTTCATCAAGAGGCTTTTTAGTTCCTCTTCACTTTCTGCCATAAGGGTGGTGTCATCTGCATATCTGAGGTTATTGATATTTCTCCCAACAATCTTGACTCCAGTTTGTGCTTCCTCCAGACCAGCGTTCCTCATGATGTACACTGCATATAAGTTAAATAAGCAGGGAGACAATATACAACCTTAAAGCACTCCATATCCTATTTGAACCAGTCTGTTCCATGTCCAGTTCTAACTGTTGCTTCCTGACCAGCATACAGGTTTCTCAAAAGGCAGGTCAGGTGGTCTGGTATTCCCATCTCTTTCAAATGTTCCACAGTTTATTGTGATCCACACAGTCAAAAGCTTTGGCATAGTCAATGAAGCAGAAATAGATGTTTTTCTGGACCTCTCTTGCTTTCTCCATGATCCAGCGGATGTTGGCAATCTGCCTTTTCTAAAACCTGCTTGAACATCTGGAAATTCACAGTTCACATATTAATGAAGCCTGGCTTGAAGAATTTTGAGCATGACTTTATCAGTGTGTGAGATGAGTACAATTGTGTGGTAGTTTGAGCATTCTTTGGCATTGCCTTTCTTTGGGATTGGAATGAAGACTGACCTTTTCCAGTCCTGTGGCCACTGCTGAGTTTTCCAAATTTGCTGGCATATTGAGTGCAGCACTTTCACAGCATCATCTTTCAGGATTTGAAATAGTTCAACTGGAATTCCATCACCTTTACTAGCTTTGTTCACAATGATGCTCTCTAAGGCCCACTTGACTTCACATTCCAAGATGTCTGGCTCCAGGTGAGTGATCACACCATCATGATTATCTTGGTCGTGAAGATCTTTCTTGTACAGTTCTTCTGTGTATTCTTGCCACCTCTTCTTAATATCTTCTGCTTCTGTTAGGTCCATACAATTTCTGTCCTTTATCGAGCCTATCTTTGCATGAAATGTTCCCTTGGTATCTCTAATTTTCTTGAAGAGATCTCTTGTTTTATCCTATTCTGTTGTTTTCCTCTGTTTCTTTGCATTGATCACTGAGGAAGGGTTTCTTATCTCTCCTTGCTATTCTTTAGACCTTTGCATTCAGGTGCTTATATCCTTCCTTTTCTCCTTTGTCTTTAGCTTCTCTCCTTTTCACAGCTATTTTGTAAGGCCTCCTCAGACAGCCATTTTGCTATTTTGCATTTCTTTTCCATGGGGATGGTCTTGGTCCCTGTCTCCTGTACAATGTCACGAACCTTCACCCAGAGTTCATCAGACACTCTATCTATCAGATCTAGTCCCTTAAATCTATTTCTTACTTCCACTGTATAATATTTAAGTCTGAATTTGGCAATAAGGAGTTCATGATCTGAGCCACAGTCAGCTCCTGGTCTTGTTTTTGCTATCTGTATAGAGCTTCTCCCTGTTTGGCTGCAAAGAATATAATCAATCTGATTTCGGTGTTGACCATCTGGTGATGTCCATGTGTAGAGTCTTCTCTTGTGTTGTTGGAAGAGGGTGTTTGCTATGACCAGTGCGTTCTCTTGGCAAAACTCTATTAGCCTTTGCCCTGCTTCATTTCGTGCTCCAAGGCCAAATTTGCCTGTTACTCCAGGTGTTTCTTGACTTCCTACTTTTGCATTCCAGTCCCCTATCATGAAAAGGACATCTTTTTTGGGTGTTAGTTCTAAAAGGTCTTTTAGGTCTTCATAGAACCGTTCAACTTCAGCTTCTTCAGCGTTACTTGTTGGGGCATAGGCCTGGATCACTGTAATATTGAATGGTTTGCCTTGGAAATGAACAGAAATCATTCTGTCTTTTTTGAGATTGCATCCAAGTACTGCATTTTGGACTCTTTTGTTGACCATGATGGCTACTCCATTTCTTCTAAGGGATTCCTGCCCACAGTTGTAGATATAATGGTCATCTGAGTTAAATTCACCCATTCCAGTCCATTTTAATTCACTGATTCCTAGAATGACTATGTTCACTCTTGCCAGCTCCTGTTTGACCACTTCCAATTTGCCTTGATTCATGGACCTAACATTCCAGGTTCCTATGCAATATTGCTCTTTACAGCACTGGACCTTGCTTCTATCACCGGTCACATCCACAACTGGGTATTGGTTTTGCTTTTCCTTCATTCCTTCTAGAGTTACTTCTCCACTGATCTCCAGTAGCATACTGGGCACCTACCGACCTGGGGAATTCCTCATTCAGTATCCTATCATTTTGCCCTTTGATACTGTTCATGGGGTTCTCAAGGCAAGTATACTGAAGTGTTTTGCCATTCCCTTCTCCAGTGGACCACATTAGGCTGTGGTCCATGTGATCAGATCGACTAGTTTCTTGTGGTTATGATTTCAGTGTGTCTGCCCTCTAATGCCCCCTCGCAATACCTACCGTCTTATTTGTGTTTCTCTTACCTTGGGCATGGGATATCTTTTCACACCTGCTCCAAGAAAGCGCAGCCGCTACACCTTACCTTGGATGAGGGGTATCTCCTCAAGGCCACCCCTCCTGACCTTGAACATGTAGTAGCTCCACTGGGCCCTCCTGCGCCTGCGCAGCCACCACCTATCGGACGTAGAATAACTCCTCTTCGCTGCTGGCCCTGGCCTCAGGCATGGGATAGCTCCTCACAGCCACGCCTCTTTGTGTGGTCGGTTCCGCCGGGGCCGCCGGGGCCAGCGTAGAGACCTCTTAATCGCATCAGTTCTTCAGCGATCAGCTTCTTCACAGTCCAACTCTCACATCCATACATGACCACAGGAAAAACCATAGCCTTGACTAGACGGACCTTGGTAGGCAAAGTAATGTCTCTACTTTTTAATATACTATCTTGGTTGGTCATAACTTTCCTACCAAGGAGTAAGTGTCTTTTAATTGCATGGCTGTAATCAGCATCAGCAGTGATTTTGGAGCCCCCCAAAATAAAGTCTGACACTTTTTCCACTGTTTTCCCATCTATTTCCCATGAAGTGATGGGACCAGATGCCATGATCTTTGTTTTCTGAATATTGAGCTTCAAGCCAACCTTTTCACTCTCCTCTTTCACTTTCATCAAGAGGTTTTTGAGTTCCTCTTCACTTTCTGCCATAAGGGTGGTTGCCAGGAGCCAGCGAGGGAAATCCTACCCATGGCAAAGGACAATTGGGGAAGAGGCCTGACGGGCAAAGGCTAATCAGGACTCGAGGGACCCCCTGGACTTACCTGAGCATCTACCCCAAGAAAACCGTAGTCTGACTGCCTTACTATCTTACGTCTCTTACCAAGTCCTCTGATACTTACGGGGGCTTCCCCCCAACCACCTTTCTCTGAAAACATTAATTCAGAGCTGTAGTTAAAAAGTTCTCCTCGGCTTAATAGGAGTGTTCCAATCCAAGCCCCTCTGATAGCTTTGTAACTTGCATGACAAGTTTGTCCGGGCTCTTACAACTATGAGTGTGACTGTTTACAGCCTCCCAGCCATGCAAGGACAGAAAGCCTAATATTCTAAAATACAGGAATTTGTTGAAGAAGTTAAAATCATTAGAATAGTACTAAAAAAGATTTCATTGTTCAATCAATGCTTGCTGCAAAGTTTCCATGTTTTCTATCTATTGTATCCTTGGAAATATATTAACCACTTATAGAGAAAATAAGTAGTAGCCTTTGATTTAACCACATCAGCTCTTAAGTTAATAAATTCTTTTCTTGTAGCTCACTACACCCTTGCCTTATAGGAATGTAACTTTGTCACGTGTCTTTGGAGAATAGCACCTGACTTTAGGAAAATCACCTTAAAAGAATATAAGACTTTTTCTAGCTAACTAACCTTTGTTAATAGAAAGGGCCATAAACTGTTAGCAGGCCTCCTGGCCAGAAGATGATGTAAACCACCTAAAACTTTTGTATATCATGAGACATACAAAAATAAGCCCTGATCCTGATAAGGGTCAAGACTGCTGACCCCGCGTGATTTTGGCGTGACTCTATACCTCCCTTTCTCTATTTTTCATGTGCACAACTTAGGGTATAAAAGCAGCACTGTAAAATAAAGTTTTGGGCCTTGCTCACTGAAGCTTGGTCTCCCCATGTCGTTCTTTCTCTTTTTCCATCCTTTTCTCTATACTCCTTTTCCTGGTTGAGATCCTTGGAGCGCTGGGCCCTCTGCGTTTACTTATCTGCCTGGGCTTCTAAGACCCACTTGAGGGGGTGCCCTGGTGGGGTGCCTCCAGTGATTCGAGAGGGCGCCTGCAGCCTACATAAACAGAACAAACCCCGTGATGGGGTTTTATTGGTTTCCTGCATAAACCAAGGAATCATCAGCCCCTGTCTCTCTCTCTCTTTCTCTCTCTCTCGCCGACGCCGACGCCGTTCATCCCGAGGATACCCTGGGCCATATCGAGGCTGGTCCCCGATAGGTGGTGTCATCTGCATATCTGAGGTTATTGATATTTCTCCCAGCAATCTTGACTCCAGCTTGTGCTTCCTTCAGCCCAGCGTTCCTCATGATGTACTCTGCATATAAGTCAAATAAGCAGGGTGACAATATACAACCTTGACGTTCTCCTTTTCCTATTTGGAACTAGTCTGTTGTTCCATGTACAGTTCTTTTGAACTGTGGTGATGGAGAAGACTCTTGAGAGTCCCTTGGACTGCAAGGAGATCCAACCAGTGCATTCTAAGGGAGATCAGTCCTGGGTGTTCATTGGAAGGACTGATGCTAAAGCTGAAACTCCAATACTTTGGCCACCTCATGCAAAGAGTTGACTCACTGGAAAGACTCTGATGCTGGGAAGGATTGGGGGCGGGAGAAGGAGGGGACGACAGAGAATGAGATGGCTGAATCTCATCTCATTCACCGACTGGATGGACATGAGTTTGAGTGAACTCCGGGAGTTGGTGATGGACAGGGAGGCCTGGTGTGCTGTGATTCATGGGGTTGCAAGGAGTCGGATACGACTGAGCGACTGAACTGAACTGAATCACTATTTTTAAATGAGCTTCAGAAATAATTTCAAGAGAACTGTGACCTCTTAAAAGAATTCCACTTGACCTGCCTCTTGAGAAACCTGTATGCAGGTCAGGAAGCAACAGTCAGAACTGTACATGGAACAACAGACTGGTTCCAAATAGGAAAAGGAGTACGTCAAGGCTGTATATTGTCACCTTGCTTATTTAACTTATATACAGAGTACATCATGAGGAACGCTGGGCTGGAAGAAGCACAAGCTGGAATCAAGATTGCTGGGAGAAATATCAATAACCTCAGATAGGCAGATGACACTACCCCTATGGCAGAAAGTGAAGAGGAACTCAAAAGCCTCTTGATGAAAGTGAAAGAGGAGAGTGAAAAGGTTGGCTTGAAGCTCAACATTCAGAAAACAAAGATCATGGTATCTGATCCCATTACTTCATGGGAAATAAATAGAAAAACATTGGAAACATTGTCAGAGTTTATTTTTTGCGGCTCCAAAATCACTGCAGATGCTGATTGCAGCCATGAAATTAAAAGACACTTACTCCTTGGAAGGAAAGTTATGACCAACCTAAATAGTATATTAAAAAGCAGAGACATTACTTTGCCAACAAGGTCCTTCTAGTCAAGGCTATTGTTTTTCCCGTGGTCATGTATGAGAGTTGGATTGTGAAGAAAGCTGATCGCCAAAGAATTGATGCTTTTGAACTGTGGTGCTGGAGAAGACTCTTGAGAGTCCCTTGTAGTATAAGGAGATCCAACCAGTCCATTCTAAAGGAGATCTATCCTGGGTGTTCATTGGAAGGACTGATGCTAAAGCTGAAACTCCAATACTTTGGCCAGCTCATGCAACGAGTTGACTCACTTGAAAATTTCAGATGCTAGGAAAGGGTGGGGGCGGGAGTAGAAGGGGACGACGCAGAATGAGATGGCTGGATGGCATCACCGACTCTTTGGACATGAGTTTGAGTGAACTCCGGGAGTTGGTGATGGACAGGGAGGCCTTGCGTGCTGTGATTCATGGGGTCGTGGAGAGTCGGACACTACTGAGCGACTGAACTGAACTGAACTGAGTGTAATAAAATAGAGACACAAAGATTGTTTCCCTCTTTCGCTTCGTCTCTCTTTAACACTTACTGTCTCTGCCTATTTGGCCTGTAATAGAACTGAACTGCATTAATTTCCTGAGGCGGATGTAATGAAGCACCACAAATGTAGGGGTGGGTTAAATTAAGATAAGTTTATTGTCTCACAGTTCTGGAGGCTAGATTTCCAAAACGCAGGGCCACACTCCCTCTGAAACCTGTAGGGCAAAATCTTTCCTTGCTTCTGCCAAGCTTCTGGAGATGGCCATCCATCTTTGGCATTCCTTGCTTTGTAGCTGAATCCACTCCAATTTCTACTTCTGTCATCAAATGATACTCTCCCTCTGTTTTGGTTTCTTCTTTCTTATAAGGACACTGGTTATATTGTGTTAAGGGCTCACCTTTCACCGGTATGACCTATTTTTTTGAAATTACTGATTACATTTTCAATGACCCATTTCTAAATGTTCCCTTCTGAGATGGTGGTTAGGATTCAGTATATCTTTTGGGGGAGTGCACAACTCAACTCATAACAATAATACAATACAGATTAAATATGCACAGAAACTCAAGCATGGAATCATTCCAAAATGACATTTTAAGTATAACAAGCATAGTCCATGTGATTGATTGATGCAAGGATACGGTAATGGCAGTGTGACTTTAAAATCAAGTAAACAAGGAATAAGCTTGGGGAAAAGATTATTTCTAGATAAATAAGCATCTAATCATGACTCTCCCCAGGAAGCAGTTATATATTAAGCTGTCATTTGCACTCATGGGAAATAATAAGAAACCATTTAGTGTTCTTATTTTTCCAGAGCATCTTATGCTACGTGAATATGGTATATTCACGTAGTTTTCCGAAACATCATGGAATGGATAGCACCTGTGACATTCAGACAAATAAGAGTTGGGACCTCATTAGGGCATGCCATTTGTTGCCCGTGGCTCAGTTGATGACCATGTAAATGATTCACTGGCATGGCATCCTGTTAGTAATTTTTGATCAACATGTGGTCCATGCGTATTTTAATATACACCACCAGAATACATTACTCTCTAAAACGATTCCATTTTCTTTAGCTCTCAGCCTGGAACCACCTAATTTAGACATTAAGATAAGGTATTGGAAGTCTTTAAAAATTACTCTTTTTAATCACCATGTGGCTTTTATCAATGTTTCAGCATATAACTTGTTTTGTGAAGTATTTATCTTTAAAATAATTTTTTTTTAAATTAGCATATATTATTCATGACATTTTGTTTCAATCTGATTTTTTTGAGCTGAATTATCTATTCAAATAAAACTCCTCAATAAGCAGCATTTATGAATGCATTCGGAGAAGGCAATGGCAAGCCACTCCAGTACTCTTGCCTAGAAAGTCTCATGGATGGAGGAGCCTGGTAGGCTGAGTCCATGGGGTCACTCAGTCGGACACGACTGAGAGACCTCACTTTCACTTTTAACTTTCATGCATTGGAGAAGGAAATGGCAACCCACTCCAGCGTTCTTGCCTGGAGAATCCCGGGGACGTGGTAGCCTGGTGGGCTGCCGTCTATGGGGTCGCACAGAGTCGGACACGACTGAAGCGACTTAGCAGCAGCAGCAGCATGAATACATTATTTAATTCTTATACATTTTGGAAAAAAAGTATTCCACAAAACTTACTATCCTAACCATTTCAATATACAGTTCAGTAAAATAAGTCCAATTATATTATTTTGCAAACAATATTTTTTGCAAATTCTACATTTTCTTATGCTAATTTGTTTTGTGTATGTGTGTACAAATTGCTATTTGATAGTTTTTTTAGAAATCTGTATCAACAGGTACACGCAATCATGTGTATTATATGATAGAAGAGATTGCTTAGGCTAGTTATTTCGAGGTCCTTTTGCAATCCTACAGGATCTCTTCAACTATTTATTGTTCTGTTGTTTTTAGTCGCTAAATTGTGTCCGACTCTTTTGCGACGGCATAGACTGTTGCCTTGGAGAAGGAAATGGCAACCCACTCCAGTATTCTTGCCTAGAGAATCCTGTGGACAGAGGAGCCTGGTGGGCTGCTGTCCACAGGGTTGCATAGCGACGACTATGCAGGAGCGACTTAGCAGCGGCAACAGCTGACTTGCCTGCCAAACTCCTCTGTCCACAAGATTTCCCAGGCAAGAATACTGGAATGGGTCGCTATTTCCTTCTCCAGGGGAGTCCTCCCCACCCAGGGGTCCAACCCCATGTCTCTTGCATTGGCAGGAGAATTCTTTACCACTGAACCACAAGGGAAGCCCTAGTAGAGTTAAAATTCCTTTAAATATACTGTGAATGATAATTCATTTTATAAAGCCCAGACAATTTCTCACTTATTACCATATGTTTCTTTGAAACCACTGGGCGGGGAGCTGAAGGCACAACTAGAAAACCATTAGGATCTTTGTAGGGTGTGTGGCATTCTTTTTATTTAAATGCAGATTGAGTTCCTATTGGCGAACTTAGTACCACCTCGATCATAGCCATAAAGCCCCATATTCTAAAGCACAGAAAATTTAGTATTTATCTTAATTTTAAAACTTAAGTTTAAATGAATACTATGTACATTTACATATAATAAATGGGAAATGATCTTACTAGAAATTTGCCTTAAATTTTTGTTAAGTGTTCCATAAACTATCATATTTATAATAAGCAATATTTAAATAAAGTAAGATTATATCCTGTCTTAGAATATTAACATATTTTTGCCAATTATCCAAAGGACCTGTAACTCTTAAAAATAATATCTTAAAGATTTGCATCAATATCATTTTTCTTTTAAATTTCTTATAGCGATAATAGATAAGCAAAATTTTGGCTCAATCATAAAGTTTATTCAGGAAAAAACCCAAATGGACTTTTTGGCCAACCCAGTATTTATGTTAACTTTAGAGTTGCCTGCAGAATATTGCAGAATTACTTTTATTAGGAAACACTTTATATCTACCAGAAAGACTTATAAATAGCTGCCTGGTCATCTATCAGACTTTTAAGGAAAAATTTCCTTGTAGCACTGTGAAAGTTACTTGGAGTTTTATGCTGATGCCACTGACTCAGTTTCTATGTGACCTTGAGCAATTTACTCAAATTTTGAAGTTCCCTTTGTCCTGATTTGTAAAAGGGAGTGACTCTGAGTCTCTGATTTCCAAAAATTCTAGGCAGTTCACATACCCTGTGAATAAGTTACAAAATTTTTAAAGCTGTCCTAGTATAATACCCTATCCATATGCTCACATTTGTGCTTTAACCTGAAAGGTTTAGAAAATTTTGAAAGTACAGAGATTTTTGGTTTGATTGTAAGAGTGGAATGTATATGTGAACCTTTTCAAGATAGTTTACACCTGCCAAAATGCACATGTTTTATTTTCATGGAGTTTCTCTTTTTGATTTTAAATCCTGGTAATATTTATTAGAGAAAAACAATACAAAAAATCCTCGTTAGCAGCTAATATCCCAACCAATAGACTTTCATGAATAATTTTAGTTTCATTTTCTTAGCTTTTGAGATATACTATACAAATTAAAAAAGTAAAAATTGTAATGATGATTGCATTTAACCATTCTTAATGTCACGAAATTTCTTGAATTTAATTTCAAATCATATCCTATCAATGTGAAAGTCATTCTTAATATTGCTTCTAGGAGCATTAATGAGCATTTGTTTCAATAATATGTCTTGTTTATGCTTATCAAATATTATAGGAAATTATATGATTTTCTGTGTGTAATTTCTGTAAGTGTAAGCACAAAATTCCCTCCGGTAATCATTTTCAGCTAAATATAATCCTTCTAAAGAAGTATTATTTTAAAAGTACAGTATTAAAATCACATATTTAGGATTATAATTTAATATGTTTGATACAGTCAGTATGTATTATTTTGAATCTTAACCATAAAATTTTGAAATTATAATCTGGAAAAAGTATGTACACGTTATATGCATAATTATATATTATATACATGATTATATGCATGACTATATATTTCATTCTGTATATATATGATCAGTTTAATGCTGGCCATTTTCCTAATACAGAACCCTGCCAATGCAGCATCTTTGTCTATTAATTTAACTCAGTAAGTAGCTATATTTAGACAGACGTGAGCCTATCAAACAATAAACCTCAAAAGTAGGTAGGACTTTTATTTGCAATAGCTCTTATATCAAAGTTCTATTTAATTTGAACTATTTGTCAAATAATAGAGAAAAAAAATGAATCTGGGACAGAGTTAAACTGATGATTCATGGGCTGAGTTCTATCCACAGATGCGTTTTTTGTTTTCATGGTTTATCCAAAGAGTGATTTAAAAAATTTTCCTAGTCTAAGGTTAACCATAAATCATTAGTAGCCTGAAGCAGTGGTCTTTGCTTTCTGCAGTTCCCACATACAAAAAATTCACCGTAGTTGTTCCACTTGCAAGGGACATGCTTTCTAGACCACCCTACTTAGTCTGATTCACCCAGTTACATTACTCACTGGTTCATGGATCTTTTAACCCATTTACTACAGTTTATTCTGCCTCTTCACTTCTTCTTGAGCACTGCTTATCAATGTCATGATATCTTAGTATTAGTGCAATTGACAAATTACCAAGGGCATAAGCTTATCTCAGTTTTCTGCTTGTTTGTTTCACCCTCATCTTAGCCCTAATCCTTTTCTCTTCACTTTTCTGAGCATATTCAAAGACAAAATTGTCATTGAATAAATGCTTGTACTTGTTGCTGCTTGCATGCTAAGTCATTTCCATCGTGTCCAACTTTTTGCGACACCATGGATTGCGGCCCACCAGGCTCCTCTGTCGATGGGATTCTCCAGGTAAGAATACCGGAGTGGGTTGCTATGCCCTCCTCCAGGGAATCTTCCTGACCCAGGGATCAAACCTGTATCTCTTATGTGTCTGCATTGGCAGGAGGGTTCTTTACCACTTGTGTTACCTGGGAAGAGTGTTGCTGCATAACAGGCCAGTAAATCAAGAGATGAGGTGTTGGAAAACAAACAGTGACTTTATTCAGAAAGCCAACAGACTGAAAAGACCATGCACTAGTGTCCCAAAGCACCATTTAACCCAAGTTATAATTCATGATTCTTTTATACTAAAATGGGAGGAGGTGTGGTTGCTACTGCAAACTTTATCAGACCTCAGAGGGAAAGTGATAATCTTTGTTATTTAGCTGTCCTCTTAGGTCTGGTCACAATGTTTCTGTAAACCTCCAACAAGACAATTGTTATTTTCCATTCTGTAAATTTTTATCTCTTTAGGAATGCAAAAGTGTCATATCTTCAAAGTTCAAGACTGGAAGGCAGATCCTTGAGACCTGGTCACCATGTATATTTCAGTGTATAAACAACATACAGAGATGCAGAGTCAGCAAGGCTAAGCCCAGGGCAACAGAGCACAAAGTTTGGAGCTAGGGAAATAGATTCAATATAGATTCAGGTTTGTTCTTTTTTATAAAATCATGACTAAATTTTACTAAACATATATATATTTTTAAAATAAATCGCCTAAACTTGAGTATGGAGAAGGGGAGGAACATAACCCTATCTTCTTAGGGAGGTTGATTTGGAGGGAAATTCATGGCACCAAAAGAAAATAAAAGGAAAGAGTGAAGGAAGGAAAAAAGGGAACCCTAAATGTCTTCCTCATCAAAGCATAAAGAATATTCTTCAGATCTCTAGGAAGGAACAACAACCACAGAAATTAGAACTAGAAATCATGCTTTAAAGGCTGTAGCAAACTAAATGTGGTAAGAAATGTGTCAAAAGGGCTATATTCCTATATCGCTTAAACATTAGCAAAAACAAAGTCAATGAAAATGTATACACAAAGATACAGCTCTATTTACTCATCCTGCCCCACCTTTTCCATTAGAGTAAAATAAAAATTCCTGATTATCTGAATCCAATATTTAGAAGGGCTTGACATTAGACACATTCAGCAGATAATCATGCATTCATATTCATTTTGAATATACGAGAGCATTTGAATAATGTCTAATACTTTTGAATTCAGTTCTGTCATATAAAGGATCCAGTTATGAAGAAAACTGATTTTCTGAGAACTTGTGTTTAAACATGTACATCATTTAAAATAATAAGTATCAATACATAACTAATTAGCTTTCAGGGAGGAAAGAGTGATATAGTAAAGAGAGATATTAAAATTACATTCAGGCTTTCTTATTTGCCATTATCAGAATAACAAGTCCTTTTCTTTTTCTTTTATTGAAAAGCTGGCTTTCAGTTACCTACTCCACAATTCCACACAATCTAAGTTCTGAAATCTGAGCTAAATTGCCCAGTCTCTGTGGAAGAATTGTCTTAAAGGAATTATTCTCAGGATTCAGGGGACTTATATAATAATTACATTTGAATCAGTCTTAAAACTGAACAAAATGACTATTGAAAATTTGAAAGAGAAAACAAACAAATTTAAGCCAATTAGTTTGAGAATGAATATTTAACCAATATGGATTCCATTCACTTCAGTTCAGTTGCTCAGTCGTGTTCAACTCTGTGAACCCATGGACTGCAGCTTGTCAGGCCTCCCTGTCCATTCCAACTCCTGGAGTTTACTCAAACTCAGGTCCATTGAGTTGGTGATGCCATCCAACCATCTCATCCTCTGTCGTCCCCTTCTTATCCCACCTTCAATCTTTCCCAGCTTGAGGATCGTTTCAAATGAGTTAATTCTTCACATCAGGTGGCCAAAGTATTGGAGTTTCAGGTTCAGCATCAGTCCTTCCAATGAATATTCAGGACTAATTTCCTTTAGGATCATTGGTTGGATCTCCTTGCAGTCCAAGGGACTCTCAAGAGTCTTCTCCAACACCACAGTTCAAAGGCATCAATTCTTCACTACTCAACTTTCTGTACAGTCCAACTCTCATATCCATACATAACTACTGGAAAAACCATAGCTTTGAGTAGATGGACCTTTGTTGGCAAAGTAATGTCTCTGAGTTTTAATATGCTATCTAGGCTTGTCATAGTTTTTCATCCAAGGAGCAAGTGTCCTTTAATTTCATGGCTGCAATCGCTGTCTTCATTGATTCTGGAGCCCCCCAAAGTAAAGTCTCACTATTTTCATTGTTTCCCTATCTATTTGCCAAAAAGTGATGGGACCAAATGTCATCATCTTAGTTTTCTAAATGTTGAGTTATAAGCCAACTTTTTCACTCTCCTCTTTCACTTTCATCAAGAGGCTTTTTAGATATTCTTCACTTTCTGCCATAAGGGTGGTGTCACTGCATATCTGAGGTTATTGATATTTCTCCCAGCAATCTTAACTCCAGCTTGTGCTTCATCTAGCCCACCATTTCTCATGATGTTCTCTGCACATAAGTTAAATAAGCAGGGTGACAATATACAGCCTTGACGTATTCCTTTCCTGATTTGGAACCTGTCTATTGTTCCATGTCCAGTTCTAACTGTTGCTTCCTGACCTGCATACAGATTTCTTAGGAGGCAGGTCAGGTGGTCTGGTATTCCCATCTCTTTCAGAATTTTCCAGTTTGTTGTGATCCACACAGTCAAAGGCTTTGGCATAGTCAATAAAGGAGAAGTAGATGCTTTTCTGGAACTCTCTTGTTTTTCAATGATCCGACAGATGTTGGCAATTTGATCTCTGGTTCCTCTGCCTTTTCTAAAACCAGCTTGGACATCTGGAAGTTCATGGTTCATGTACTGTTGAGCCTGGCTTGGAGAATTTTGAGCATTACCTTACTAACATGTGAGATGAGTGCAATTGTGTGGTAGTTCAAGCGTTCTTTGGCTTTGCCTTTCTTTAGGGTTGGAATGAAAACTGACCTTTTCCAGTCCTGTGGCCACTGCTGAGTTTTCCAAATTTACTGGCATATTAAGTGCACACTTTCACAGCAGCATCTTTCAGGATTAGAAATAGCTCAACTGGAATTCCATCACATCCACTGGCTTTATTCTTAGTGATGCTTCCTAAGACTCACTTGACTTTGCATTCCAGGATGTCTGCTTCTGGGTGAGTGGTCATTCCATTGTGATTATCTGGGTCGTGGAGATCTTTTTTGGATAGTTCTTCCGTGTATTCTTGCTACTTCTTAATATTTTCTGATTCTGTTAGGTCCACACCATTTCTATCCTTTATTGTGCCCATCTTTGCATGAAATGTTCCCTTGGTATCTCTAGTTTTCTTGAAGAGATCTCTAGTCTTTCCCATTCTATTGTTTTCCTCTGTTTCTTTGCATTGATCACTGAGGAAGGCTTTCTTATCTCTCCTTCCTATTCTTTTGAACTCTGCATTGAAATAGGTATATCTTTCATTTTCTCCTTTGCCTTTTGTTTCTCTTCTTTCACAGCCATTTGTAAGGCCTCATCAGACAACCATTTTGCTTTTTTGCACTTCTTTTTCTTGGGGATGCTTTGATCCCTGCCTCCTGTACAATGTCACGAACCTCTGTCCATAGTTCTTCAGGCACTCTATCAGATCTAATCCCTTGAATCTATTTCTCACTTCCACTGTATAATCATAAGGGATTTGATTTAGGTCAAACCTGAATGGTCTAGTGGTTTTCCCCACTTTCTTCAATTTAAGTCTGGATTTGGCGATAAGGATTTCATGATGTGAGCCACAGTCAACTCCTGGCCTTGTTTTTGCTGACTGTATGGAACTTCTTCCAGAGAAGGCAAAGGCAACCCACTCCAGTACTTTTGCCTGGTAAACCCCATGGATGGAGGAGCCTGGTGGGCTGTAGTCCATGATGTCGTGAAGAGTGGGACACAAATAAGTGACTACACTTTCACTTTTCACTTTCCTGCATAAAGAAGGAAATTGCAACCCACTCCAGTGTTCTTGCCTGGAGCATCCCTGGGACAGAGGAGCCTGGTAGGCTGCTGTCTATGGGGTCGCACAGAGTTCGACACAACTGAAGCGACTTAGCAGCAGCAGCATCATGGAGCTTTTCCGTCTTTGGTTGCAAAGAATATAATCAGTCTGATTTTGCTATTGACCATCAGGTGATTTATATGTGTAGAGTCTTCTCTCGTGTTGTTGGAAGAGGGTGTTTGCTATGACCAGTGCGTTCTCTTGGCAAAACTCTGTTAGCCTTTGCCCTGCTTCATTCTGTACTCCAAGGCCAAATTTACCTGTTCTTCCAGGTATTTCTTGACTTCCTACTTTTGCATTGCAGTCCCCTATAATGAAAAGGACATCATTTTTGGGTGTTAATTCTAGAAGGTCTTGTAGGTTTTCATAGAACCATTCAACTTCAGCTTCTTCAACATTACTTGTAGGGGAATAGACTTGGGGTACTCTGATATTAAATGATTTTCCTTGGAAACAAGCATAGATCATTCTTTTGTTTTTGAGACTGCATCCAAATACTGCATTTTGTTGACTATGATGGCTACGTCATTTCTTCAAAGGGATTCTTGCCCACAGTAGTAGATGTAATGGTCATCTGAGTTACATTCACCCAATCCCATCCATTTTAGTTGGCTGATTCCTAAAATGTTGATATTCACTCTTGCCATCTCCTGCTTGACCACTTTCAATTTGCCTTGATTTATGGGCCTTATGTTCCAGGTTGCTATGCAATATTGCTCTTTACAGCAACAGAGCATGGCCCAATCCATCAGAACAAGACCCAGTTTCCCCTTCAGTCTGTTTCTCCCATCAGGAAGCTTCCATAGCCTTTTATCCTTCTCCATCAGAGGGAAGACAGACTGAAAACCACAATCACAGGAAACTAACCAATCTGATCACATGGATCACAGTCTTCTCTAACTCAATGAAACTATGAACCATGCTGTGTAGGGCCACCCAAGACGGATGGGTCATGGTGGAGTGTTCTGACAAAATGTGGTCCACTTGAGAAGGTAATGGCAAATGCTACTGGAGATCAGTGGAGAAATAACTCCAGAAAGTATTGATTCCATTATCCTGAATAAATTACCAATAAAGACAATCATGTTAAAAATACAGTTCCTCAGAAGGGACTTATTTAATGTGTTCTACTGGAAAAGGTCAGTTTTCATTCCAATCCCAAAGAAAGGCAATGCCAAAGAATGCTCAAACTACCGCACAATTGCACTCATCTCACACGCTAGTAAAGTCATGCTCAAAATTCTCCAAGCCAGGCTTCAGCAATATGTGAACCGTGAACTCCCAGACGTTCAAGCAAGTTTTAGAAAAGGCAGAGGCACCAGAGATCAAATTGCCAACATCCGCTGGATCATGGAGAAAGCAAGAGAGTTCCAGAAAAACATCTATTTCTGCTTCATGACTATACCAAAGCCTTTGAATGTGTGGATCACAATAAACTGTGGAACATTCTGAAAGAGATGGCAATACCAGACCACCTGACCTACGTCTTGAGAAACCTGTATGCAGGTCAGGAAGCAACAGTCAGAACTGTACATGGAACTACAGACTGGTTCCAAATAGGAAAAGGAGTGCGTCAAGGCTGTATATTGTCACCTTGCTTATTTAACTTATATGCAGAGTACATCATGAGGAATGCTGTGCTGGAAGAAGCATAAGCTGGAATCAAGATTGCTGGGAGAAATATCAATAACCTCAGCTATGCAGATGACACCACCCTTATGGCAGAAAGTGAAGAGGAACTCAAAAGCCTCTTGATGAAAGTGAAAGAGGAGAGTGAAAAAGTTGGCTTGAAGCTCAACATTCAGAAAACAAAGATAATGGCATCTGGTCCCATCACTTCATGGGAAATAGATGGAAAATCAGTGGAAACAGTGTCAGACTTTATTTTTTGGGGCTCCAAAATCACTGCAGATGCTGATTGCATCCAGAAAATTAAAAGACGCTTACTCCTTGGAAGGAATGTTATGACCAACCTTGATAGTATATTAAAAAGCAGAGATATTACTTTGCCAACAAAGTCCGTCTAGTCAAGGCTATGGTTTTTCCCGTGGTCATGTATGGATGTGAGAGTTGGACTGTGAAGAAGGCTGACCGCCGAAGAATTGATGCTTTTGAACTGTGGTGTTGGAGAAGACTCTTGAGAGTCCCTTGTACCTCAAGGAGATCCAACCAATCCATTCTGGAGATCAATCCTGGGTATTCACTGGAAGGACTGATGCTAAAGCTGAAACTCCAATACTTTGGCTACCTCATGCGATGAGTTAACTCACTGGAAAAGACTCTGATGCTAGGAAAGGTTGGGGGCGGGAGGAGAAGGGGATGACGGAGAATAAGATGGCTGGATGGCATCACCGACTCGATGGACATGAGTTTGAGTGAACTCCGGTAGTTGGTGATGGACAGGGAGGCCTGGCATGCTGTGATTCATGGGGTCGCAGAGAGTCGGACATGACTGAGCGACTGAACTGAACTGAACTGAACCACTTTTAAGCTATAGATAAGAACTTTATCTCTGAAAACAGTAAAATTAGGATAGTTTACAGCCCAACGGTAGCTGACTTTTACTCTTTAACCACCCTCCATACATGTAAAATTGTATTTTCCATTTGGTCTACTTCTTTTCATGTTGTAGACATATCCTCCCTTTACATAGAATAGGCTTCTTATCCTCCATATAGGAATCTCAAGGGAGCCCTAGTCCAGCATAATCTGAGATAAACTGTCTATTATTCCCTATTCAAATCTTACGATGTCACCACCTCTATCAAACTGACTCCAGAGCACGTGAACTAATCCCTTAGTTACAGGTATCTCTGTCAATGTCAGTCACTACATGAAACCCCAGATTTCCAGGTCATTATTTCTCTACATCTAATCAGTGTTTTTCAAATATGACCAATCATAAGAATTACACGTAGACTTGTTAAAACATAGATTTCTGAGCTCAACTCTTGGAAATTCTGACTTAGTAGGTAACGCAGAGGTTGCCAGTCTGTAAACCACATTTTGAGACTGCTTAATCTGTGTTCTGTCTGTCCCCATTTTTCACTGTTCCTCTGCTTCTAGGTTGAGTCTTTCCAATATGCTCTTTGACCCTTGTGGCCCATCAAAAAAATCTTATAGCTTCAACTTCTATGAATGTTTCCTCTGCATATTTGCTTTGACAGTCAAAAATACTTTTATCACTATTTTCAAAAAAGTGTGGGCTCTTTCAATATGTACTTTCAAATCCTTTTCTAATTATTTCAGTGAACTTTTCCTTAATTAAAGATTTTTGCATTTGTTTTCCATCCTTTCTTGCTCAGATATTGCTATTATATGCAGCAATCTTGCTATATATAGCAATCAATTGCTATTACATGCTATTATATGTTGAATCTTCACCTACTAGTCACTTTTTATTTGTTTGTCTTCTCTTAAAAAATAAACAGCTCTATTGAGATATAATTCACTTACCATACATTTCACCCATTTAAAATTTATAGACTATTTTTAGCATATTTACAGATATTTGAAATAACTGCCATGGTCAGTTTAAGAGTATTTGAATCTCCTCAAAAAGAAACCCATATCCTGCAGTTACTTCCTTGGGGTGTAGTTCAGGAGAGCTTTTCTAACCTTACAGAGCTTCCTCCTCTCTTGATTTCATAGGGTGAAGATATAATAGTTTGTAGTTTGTTCTCTGAGTTTTCTGATCCATTCCTATTTTTCAGCTTTATCCAAGTCTTCTTTTCCTTTTGTATGCTGCCCTTTCTTGTCAGCTTTGCTCTATTGTCAGCAATTTCCTATTGAGTTGGGGAGCTGTCTGAGAAGGATTTCTAGTTAGATATTTTCTGGAGTTGAAATAGGCTACATGACTCCAGCTCCATTAGACCTATCCATGGGCTTTGTGTACTTAACTATTTCTAGATTTTAAGTTGGTTAAAGTCACTCTCAGTTTCAGTGGCTGTTCCTTATTTGGTGTGTAATGCTTTCAAGTGAATACTTGTGTCTATTGGAGAGTTTCCTGTTAGATGTCCCATTGCTTTCTTCTGCTTCTTGCTGCTCTTCTTTCTACTACACAGACAATGAAAGTACAGTATACAGGACTTACATTAGTGGTGTTTACTCCTACCTGCTTATCTTTTGAAATTTATCAATATATTTAATGGCTATCTTTGATAGTGACATTGTCTAAGGGTTTTTGGTTTGCTCCTAATTTCTCTCTGGCTTTTGTTTTATTATTTGATATGAATTCTGTAATCCAGTTATTAATTGTTTGATGTGGGGGCAAGAGTTGTACTTAAAAATAACTAGATAAAAGAGTTGAATAAGTTGTAGAGGTATTTGTTGATGATCATAGACAGAAGTTAATAATTTACTAATACATAAAAATCATATAATCACATTTTATAATAATTTTAATTAATTTTAGGCTTTGTCATGCTTTTCTTTTTTATGGTTATAATTAATCCAATAACTCATCAGATTCTGTCATGTTACCAATTTGTTTCTGTTCTTTACAAAACTAAGTTAAATAAATTTGATTATGAGTTTGACAAAGCTAAGTTAAATAAACTCAATTATTAATTAATCTGTTTTGTTTGTCCTGCCATTTATTTTGGCAATTTTTTAATTTACAGTTTAGGGAAAATAACTTTAGACTATTTTCCCTTCATTTTTGTTACTTGAAACTACATTTTAATACCTTATCAAAATTTATTTTAAATTTTATTTTCAATACTTAATTGGGGAGGAAAAAATTTCCCTTCTTCTAGGATATTTCAGTTCAGTTCAGTTCAGTCACTCAGTCATGTCCGACACTTTGCAACCCCATGAACTGCAGCACACCAGGCTTCCCTGTCTATCACCAACTCCCAGAGTCTGCTCAAACTCATGTCCATTGAGTCTGTGATGCCATCCAACCATTTCATCCTCTGTTGTCCCCTTCTCCTATTGGCTTCAATCTTTCCCAGCATCAGGGTCTTTTCAATGAGTCAGCTCTTCTCATCAGGTGGCCAAAGTATTGGAGTTGCAGTTTCAACATCAGTCCTTCCAATGAGTATTCAGGACTGACTTCCTTTAGGATGGATTGGTTGGATCTCCTTGCAGTCCAGTCCAAGGGACTCTCAAGCATCTTCTCTGATACCACAGTTCAAAAGCATCAATTCTTCGGTGCTCATCTTTTTTATAGTCCAACTCTCACATCCATACATGACTACTGGAAAAACCATAGCTTTAACTAGATGTACCTTCATTGGTAAAGTAATGTCTCTGCTTTATAATATGCTGTCTAGGTTGGTCATAACTTTCCTTCCAAGGAGTAAGCGTCTTTTAATTTCATGGCTGTAGTCAGCATCTGCAGTGATTTTGCAGCCCCCCAAAATAAAGTCAGTCACTGTTTCCACAGTTTCCCCATCTATTTCCCATGAAGTGATGGGACCAGATGCCATGATCTTAGTTTTCTGAATATTGAGCTTTAAGCCAACTTTTTTACTCTTCTCTTTCACTTTCATTAAGAGGCTCTTTAGTTCTTCTTCACTTTCCGCCATAAAGGTGGTGTCATCTGCATATCTGTGGTTATTGATATTTATCCAGGCAATCTTGATTCAAGCCTGTGCTTCCTCTAGTCCAGCATTTCTCATGATGCACTCTGCATATAAGTTAAATAAGCAGGATGACATATACAGCCTTGACTCACTGCTTTTCCTATTTGGAACCAGTCTGTTGTTCCATGTCCAGTTCTACTGTTGCTTCCTGACCTGCATACAAATTTCTCAAGAGGCAGGTCATGTGGTCTGGAATTCCCATCTCTTTCAGAATTTTCCACAGTTTATTGTGGTTATTTGGCAGGCTTAATAATTAAATTGACATAAAAGAGAGTAAAATTTAAAAAAAACATTTAATTTCGTATACAGAAGCCCCATAAAGATATGAGATTCCAAGGCAGTCAGGCAATTGAAGTTTATAAACCA
The DNA here is from genome assembly GCF_049115385.1 of Moschus berezovskii. Taxonomy (NCBI): domain Eukaryota; kingdom Metazoa; phylum Chordata; class Mammalia; order Artiodactyla; family Moschidae; genus Moschus; species Moschus berezovskii. The sequence continues at coordinate 59,043,571 of NC_142460.1, forward strand.
TCCTGAGTTAAGGAAAGGGATGAGGTCTTGAGGTTCGAAGGGAAAGAAGACAATTCACAGGAAAGTGAGAAGAGTAAATGTTAGATAAACAAATAATTTGTCTTGCTATACAGATAAGTATTTTAGATATCGAAAGTTATTTCTGGTAATAGTTCTGATACATGCCTCCTTTCTGAATTCTCTTAAGCAGTTAAGGGGGGAGATAAAAATTTTTCTTGAGTCTGCTTGGTTTTGATTGTCTTTAGCTTGTTTTGGGATGTATATTTTGCTCCTTTTAACTTCTAAAATTTAAGAGATTTACATAGAGTCCTAACTTCCCTAACATCTTTTATCTATTAAATAATACTAAAATTCCATAGTTCTCAACATTCCTTCCCCAGTGCCACATATGAGGAATAAAATACCCATGGAAGACATAGTCCTTCTCGAGATGGTGTTTGAGATGTGAGTGAGAGTGATGTTATTTATTGGGATAACCTTGGCCAGACTGTAATTCATAAAAAGTGGATCATTCACAAACTGTGGTACCTTAAATATTGTTTGTAACAAATTACCTGTAATACATCCCTATGACTGATTACAAGACACCAATTTGTCACTGCTCTGTAGCTAAAAACCACTGAATGACAAAAAGTTGACCTTTACAGTGGCTTTCTAAAGGGTTTGTGCAAATCTTACATTTTAGAGGAAGCTTCTGTGTGATATAGAATGTCATCATAATTTGTCTTCACTGGCGTAGGTATTTTTATTTACTCAGGAGAATTACCTTGCCTTAGGAAGAAGATTTTTGTTCCTGGCATTCTTTAACTTCACTAGAGAGCAATTTTTACAGAATGCCCTTCTAGAAGACATTCTAAACTTTATAAACATAAACTTATTAACATACAGTTCTCCTTTGGTAACAGAACAGTCATTTATAGCTGACAGAGTTCTGTTGTTAAGTAATGGTATTAAAAATAAGTGCTTTTTTTCTGGTGCTACTATTCTCTGACTGCTTCTTTAACTTAAAAAAAAAATAAGAAGAAATGTATTGAGATACACTTAAGACTTCAGTCTACTCATTTTTTAATCAATGAAAAATATTATTCTAATGTCTAAATAATATTTGTTTCAGAAGATACTTGAGATAGAACTTCTAGCCTATAATCACATTATGTTTATCATCAATTTTTATTGAGTATTTGATTAAGGGCTAAAGCAGGCAGAAATAATACAACACATTACTCTTTGGAAAAATGAAGATTGTTTTGAATTATGAAATTAAGTTTTATCTCCCAAATAATTTGTATATTTTGAAAAAGTCATCAGAATTTGACCACTCTCACCCCATGACCAATGGTTCTCAATTGCAAGCCACACAGAAATGGCTTTGGCTGTGCTTACTAGAAAATTAATTTATCAAAAGAATATGTTGTAGATCAAAGAAGATCCTAAAAGACTAAGCAGCCTGGGTGTACCCAAAATTAAACTGCAGACCTAGTATAGTGAGGGTGCAGTTCTTTAGTAGCAACACACACCCTAACTTGATAACACTTCCACTGTCCACACTGGACACTGAATGTTGTGACAGCAAAACTCCAAGTCCTTCTTTGGGAAGCTTGCTGCTGTTTTTACCACTGTGGGTGGCATTTAGGAAGCACTAAGTCATTGCTCCTAATTCACAGTACAGGATAGACTTTTAGATTTTACTGGAAGATCTAGGTCTTACGCTCACAAGAAGGCTACAGAGGAGAATGGGAAAAGTGACTATTCAGAATTTTCAGTTTCTATCATAAGCTTTCGGAGAAGGCAATGGCAAGCCATTCCAGTACTATTGCCTAGAAAATCCCATGGATGGAGGAGCCTGGTAGGCTGCAGTCCGTGGGGTCGCTAAGGGTCGGACACGACTGAGCGACTTTACTTTCACTTTCACACATTGGAGAAGGAAATGGCAACCCACTCCAGTGTTCTTGCCTGTAGAAACCCAGGGACGGGGGAGCCTGGTGGGCTTCCGTCTATGGGGTCACACAGAGTCGGACACGACTGAAGTGACTTAGCATAGCATAGCATAGCATAGCAGAGCATCATAAGCTTTACCTCTCATGTAGACTTATAAAGTCCCCCAAACATAGATAAGGGGGTTGCAAAGAGTTGGACTGGACTTAGTGACTAAACAACAACACAAAAATATAGATAGGAGGTTTAGATACTGATGAGTGAATTGAAGGAAAAGTTCGTCTAGTCAAGGCTATGGTTTTTCCTGTGGTCATGTATGGATGTGAGAGTTGGACTGTGAAGAAGGCTGATCGCCAAAGAATTGATGCTTTTGAACTATGGTGTTGGAGAAGACTGACAGTCCTTTGGACTGCAAGGAGATTCAACCAGTCCATTCTAAAGGAGATCAGTCCTGGGTGTTCATTGGAAGGACTGATGCTAAAGCTGAAACTCCAATACTTTGGCCACCTCATGTGAAGAGTTGACTCACTGGAAAAGACTCTGATGCTGGAAGGGATTGGGAGCAGGAGGAGATGAGGACGACAGAGAATGACATGGCTGGATGGCATCACCGACTCGATGGACATGAGTTTGAGTGAACTCCAGCAGCTGGTGATGGATAGGGAGGCCTGGCGTGCTGTGATTCATGGGGTCGCAAAGAGTCGGACACGACTGAGTGACTGAACTGAATTGAACTGATCCCATACAAAGCTTCTCATTTTTTCTGCCAGATTAATTTTTTAAACAACTCTTTATTTTTTGTGTGTGTTTTACTGGTGTTGATCCTGCAAACACTGATGAAACTGAACAAAAGCTACTACTCCCTGGTTACCATTTAAAATCTAAAAATGTCCAAGTAATTTCCTTCAGTATTTCAAACTACTTCTATATACATCCTGTGTGTCCAAAGAAAACATTGTAATCATTTTCAGAATGTGAATTCCTTAGTCTCGCTTTTGATTCTTTTTAAGAGATATAGAAAGCCCTTCCCAGTGATGGTTGTCTATTCATGAAATAAGTACTTTGATTGTGAACCATTAATCGTCAATCAATGTGCCTTTAAAAACTGTGAAGAAAATGCATTAACCTTTTCACGTTCCTATCCAGAGCTTGGCCTGGGGGCTCAAGTGATTTAGTAACTTATTTGATTTTCTTTTCCTAAAGTTTAAAAACACAAAGTTTCTTTGATTTAGCCTTTTATATTCTCTGTGTTGCTTCCTGGACTCTGATATCTGACAAAATGTCAAATAACTTAGGGAGAGGTTTTATTAAATGTTGCCTTTATGTCCTGCCACCTGGAGGTGATTCTGGTTCTGATTTAAATCCAGACTTCTGCCAGGATTTGGAACAGTTCCTGTTTGGCCTTGGGTTATACTCAAGCTGTGTATACTCAAAAGCATCTGAAAGTTTTGAAAATGTAATAGAGGATTCAGTCAAAGATAAAGGCCCTCTGTATGGTTCATTATTGCCTGAAAGAATCCACGGCCACCATCATAGTCTATTAGCAACATTTTCCCTCTTAGGGATACATACCTAACAGAAATGTATATATTTACTCAAAAAATGCATGCATTATAATGTTCCTATGCTGCTGCTAAGTCACTTCAGTCGTGTCTGACTCTTTGTGACCCCATAGACAGAAGCCCACCAGGCTCTGCTGTCCCTAGGATTCTCCAGGCAAGAACACTAAAGGATTCTAATTTTTCTTTAAGTACCAAAATAGGCAAAAATCAATCTCTGCTCATAGAATTAATGACATTGGCTTCCTCTGGGTGAAAGATAGTGACTGCAAGGTAATAAATGGGAGTTTTTAGTTCCCAGTCACATATTTCTTCATGTGAGTGTTATTTTCATGGGGATGTTCACTTCGTGCAAAGCTCTTGAGTTGAAGACCCTGGTTCGATTCCTGGGTCAGGAAGATCTGCTGGAGAAGAGATCGGCTACCCACTCCAGTATTCTTGGGTTTCCCTGGTGACTCAGCTGGTAAAGAATCCACCTGCAATGCAGGAGGCCTGGGTTTGATCCCTGGGTTGGGAAGATACCCTGGAGACAGGAACGGCTACCCATTCCAGTATTCTGGCCTGAAGAATTCCTATGTCTCAAAGAGTTGGACATGACTGAGCAACTTGCACTTTCACTTGAGTTGAAAACATAACTTTTTTAGGTGTATGTTATGCTTCAGTAAAAGTTAAATATCAATTTCATTAATCTTTAAATAATTCATATAATAAATTTTAATATTGCTTTTACTCCTTTTTTTTTTTTTACTGAAGGTGATGTACAATATTGTGTTAGTTTCAGATGTACAGCATAGTGATTCAGTGTTTTTGAAGATTATATCCATTATAGGTTGTCACAAGTATGCTTTCACACGCAAAGCTGTGGTATTATCCTGTAGATCAGAGGTACTTTGAGATTTAAAAAATATATACATATTTTTTAATTTATTTATTTACTTGGCTGAGCCAGGTCTTAGTTGTGGCACTCGGGATCTTCCATCTTAGTTGTGGCATGCAGGATTTTTAGTTGCAGCATGAGGGATCCCTGACCAGGGATCGAAACCAGAACCCCTACATTGGTTGCTCAGAGTCTTAGACACTGGACCACCAGAGAAGTTTCCAGATTCTTTTTTTTTTTTTAATATTGATTCTCACTCTCATGAACATTATTACAATGCTCTACATTCTAAAGGATATCAGTCCTGGGTGTTCATTGGAAGGACTGATGCTAAAGCTGAAACTCCAATACTTTGGCCACCTCATGTGAAGAGTTGACTCACTGGAAAAGACTCTGATGCTGGGAGGGATTGGGAGCAGGAGGAGAGGGGGACGACAGAGAATGAGATGGCTAGATGGCATCACCGACTCAATGGACATGAGTTTGGGTGAACTCCAGCAGTGATGGACAGGGAGTCTTGGCGTGCTGTGATTTATGGGGTCGCAAAGGGTCGGACACGACTGAGCGACTGAACTGAACTGAACTGAAATGATGTATAGGCAATCCAACCAATTTATTATTGGATAGTTCAGTTCAGTTCAGTTCAGTCGCTCAGTCGTGTCCGACTCTCCGTGACCCCATGAATCACAGCACGCCAGGCCTCCCTGTCCATCACCAGCTCCCGGAGTTCACTCAAACTCATGTTCACAGAGTTGGTGATGCCATCCAGCCATCTCATTTTCTGTCATCCCCTTCTCCTCCTGCCCCCAACATTTCCCAGCATCAGAATCTTTTCCAGTGAGTCAACTCGTCGCATGAGGTGGCCAAAGCATTGCAGCTTCAGCTTTAGCATCAGTCCTTCGAATGAATACCCAGGATTGATCTCCCTTAGAATGGACTGGTTGGATCTCCTTGAGGTACAAGGGACCCTCAAGAGTCTTCTCCAACACCACAGTTCAAAAGCATCAATTCTTCAGCGATCAGCTTTCTTCACAGTCCAACTCTCACATCCATACATGACCACGGGAAAAACCATAGCCTTGACTAGACGGACCTTTGTTGGCAAAGTAATGTCTCTGCTTTTCAATATATTATCAAGGTTGGTCATAACTTTCCTTCCAAGGAGTAAGCGTCTTTTAATTTCATGGCTGCAATCAGCATGTGCAATGATTTTGGAGCCAAAAAAATAAAGTCTGACACTGTTTCCACTGATTTTCCATCTATTTCCCATGAAGTGATGGGACCAGATGCCATGATCTTTGTTTTCTGAATGTTGAGCTTCAAGCCAACCTTTTCACTCTCCTCTTTCACTTTCATCAAGAGGCTTTTGAGTTCCTCTTCACTTTCTGCCATAAGGGTAGTGTCATCTGCATATCTGAGGTTATTGATATTTCTCCCAGCAATCTTGATTCTAGCTTGTGCTTCTTCCAGCCCAGCGTTCCTCATGATGTACTCTGCATATAAGTTAAATAAGCAAGGTGACAATATACAACCTTGACGCACTCCTTTTCCTATTTGGAACCAGTCTGTTGTTCCATGTACAGTTCTGACTGTTGCTTCCTGGCCTGCATACAGGTTTCTCAAGACGTAGGTCAGGTGGTCTGGTATTGCCATCTCTTTCAGAATGTTCCACAGTTTATTGTGATCCACACATTCAAAGGCTTTGGCATAGTCATGAAGCAGAAATAGATGTTTTTCTGGACCTCTCTTGCTTTCTCCATGATCCAGCGGATGTTGGCAATTTGATCTATGGTGCCTCTGCCTTTTCTAAAACCTGCTTGAACATCTGGGAGTTCATGGTTCACATACTGCTGAAGCCTGGCTTGGAGCATTTTGAGCATGACTTTACTAGCGTGTGAGATGAGTACAATTGTGCCGTAGTTTGAGCATTCTTTGGCATTCCCTTTCTTTGGGATTGGAATGAAGACTGACCTTTTCCAGTCCTGTGGCCACTGCTGAGTTTTCCAAATTTGCTGGCATATTGAGTGCAGCACTTTCACAGCATCATCTTTCAGGATTTGAAATAGCTCAACTGGAATTCCATCACCTCCACTAGCTTTGTTCATAGTGATGCTTTCTAAGGCCCACTTGACTTCACATTCCAAGATGTCTGGCTCTAGGTCAGTGATCACGTTATCGTGACTATCTTGGTCGTGAAGATCTTTTTTTGTACAGTTCTACTGTGTATTCTTGCCACCTCTTCTTAATATCTTCTGCTTCTGTTAGGTCCATACCATTTCTGTCCTTTATCGAGCCATCTTTGCATGAAATTTTCCCTTGAAATCTCTAATTTTCTTGAAGAGAGCTCTTGTTTTTCCTATTCTGTTATTTTCCTTTATTTCTTTGCATTGATCGCTGAGGAAGGCTTTCTTATCTCTCTTAGCTATTCTTTGGAACTCTGCATTCAGATGCTTATATCTTTCCTTTCCTCCTTTGCTTTTTGCTTCTCTTCTTTTCACAGCTATTTGTAAGGCCTCCTCAGACAGCCATTTTGCTTTTTTGCATTTCTTTCCCATGGGGATGGTCTTGGTCCCTGTCTCCTGTACAATGTCACAAACCTCCATCCAGAGTTCATCAGGCACTCTATCTATCAGATCTAGTCCCTTAAATCTATTCCTCACTTCCACTGTATAATCATAAGGGATTTGATTTAGGTCATATCTGAATGGTCTAGTGGTTTTCCCTACTTTCTTCAATTTAAGTCTGAATTTGGCAATAAGAAGTTCATGATCTGAGCCACAGTCAGCTCCTGGTCTTGTTTTTGCTATCTGTATAGAGCTTCTCCATGTTTGGCTGCAAAGAATATAATCAATCTGATTTTGGTGTTGACCATCTGGTGATGTCCATGTGTAGAGTCTTCTCTTGTGTTTTTGGAAGAGTGTGTTTGCTATGACCAGTACGTTCTCTTGACAAAACTCTATTAGCCTTTGCCCTGCTTCATTTCGTGCTCCAAGGCCAAATTTGCCTGTTACTCCAGGTGTTTCTTGACTTCCTACTTTTGCATTCCAGTCCCCTATAATGAAAAGGACGTCTTTTTTGGGTGTTCATTCTAAAAGGTCTTATAGGTCTTCATAGAACCGTTCAACTTCAGCTTCTTCCATGTTACTGGTAGGGGCTAGGCCTGGATTACTGTAATATTGAATGTTTTGCCTTGGAAACGAACAGATATCATTCTGTCGTTTTTAAAATTGCATCCAAGTACTGCATTTCAGACTCTTTTGTCGACCATGATGGCTACTCCATTTCTTCTAAGGGATTCCTGCCCACAGTTGTAGATATAATGGTCATCTGAGTTAAATTCACCCATTCCAGTCCATTTTAATTCACTGATTCTTCGAATGTCTATGTTCACTCTTGCCATCTCCTGTTTGACCACTTCCAATTTGCCTTGATTCATTGACCTAACATTCCAGGTTCCTATGCAATATTGCTCTTTACAGCACCGGACCTTGCTCTGTCATCGGTCACATCCACAACTGGGTATTGGTTTTGCTTTTCCTTCATTCCTTCTATAGTTATTTCTCCACTGATCTCCAGTAGCATACTGGGCACCTACCGACCTGGGGAATTCCTCATTCAGTATCCTATCATTTTGCCCTTTGCTACTGTTCATGGGGTTCTCAAGGCAAGTGTACTGAAGTGTTTTGCCATTCCCTTCTCCAGTGGACCACATTAGGCTGTGGTCCATGTGATCAGATCAACTAGTTTCCTGTGATTATGATCAGTGTGTCTGCCCGCTGATGCCCCATCGCAATACCTACCATCTTATTTAGGTTTCTCTTAGTCGGCGCAGACGCGAGCGATGCAGGCCCGGCACAACTGACCAGGCAAAGATGCACGGCCGAGAGGAGCTACCCCATGCCTGAGGCCAGGGCCAGCGGCCAAGAGGAGCTGCCCCACGTCCAACAGGCCGTGGCTGCGCGGGCACAGGAGGGCCGAGAGGAGCTACTCCACGTTCAAGGTCAGGAGGGGCGTCCTTGAGGAGATACCCCTCTTCCAAGATAAGGTACAGTGGCTGCACTTTGCTGGATCGGCTGTGAAGAGATTGGATAGTTATTTAGCAATAAAATATAAGTTAATCCTTTGGGAGTGGTATCATTTTAAAGTAAAAAATTAAAAAAATGAAACATTTTTATTTGATTCTAATGGAAAATTGAAAGACACACTGCCTGAGAAATATTCAGCGTTATAAAAGCACAGAAAGTAGTGTTTCTCTACTGCGCTTGATTTAATTCAAATTTCTATACTTAATCATATAAATGCCTAATAGTATCACCAGCCTATGTAAATGCTAATTGCCTGTATTTTATTTTAATATGAAGAGGACACTAATGAGTGACTGAGCATGGGCTTAATACCAAACTTCTAATTTATGTTCTTAAAACATCCAACACTTTCCAAACATATTCCTGTCATACCTCATTGCATTTTCTTGATTAACCAATAGTCTTTCCAGCTAAAATGTAAGCTCCATCATCATCTATACAATGTCTATCTTATTTGCAATTTCATCTTCAATCTTGTACATTAAATAACGCATATTAGATATTTAATATTTGGAGGTGACTAGATAAAGTAATCCAACTAGAAGTATTCAAACAGGAACATTTTCCTGACTTTTTTTGAAATATTTGTATGGTCTTCTAAATTCCAAATCCTGATTACAAGCATTTGACAAAGTGGGGAAATAAAAAATGCATATATAAATGTGTATATATTGTACTATTATATATAATTTATTAAATTCTCCTGTGAGAATTAAAGCATAACTCTCAACATGAAGACTACTGATTTGAAGGAACCTGTAAATAATGAGACAGCAGCAAGAGGAGGAAACACTGGTACACATTTAAAATTAAGGTCAACATTTTTGAGAAGCTGTGCATTTTTGCCATCAATTGTGATTTTCAATATTCTGAGTAAATCCAGAATACTGAGAAAAAATCCACAGTTTACCTTAGAAATGTAAGTTTGTCTATTAGATAAAGATTTGTTTTTAGCTGGTGAACCATGATTTCAAATCATTGATTTCCGTCAAACATTACATATATTGTAGCATTTATCTTTGTTCTGTTGAAAAATCTGATAGTGAAAATGATTTACAATTACAGTTGGCTTTGGTAAGAATCCCTTGGCCCCAAAATTGCATTTGGAAACCTTATAAAATCACTGTTGAGTTGCTTTTTTAAAATTTATATTTGGACTAATTTAGCAACTAAGAAATACTAGAGTATCCCATAATTTCCTTTTTAAAATTAGACCCAGATGTTTAGAATAACATTATACTTATAAAGTTCAGAAATGACTAATTATGTGGTGGAAAGAAAGTAAATAATAATTTTAAAATAAATATATTTAAAGAAAATTTTTTTCTATTTTAAAAGATTTTCTTCATTTTCTTCTTCTCTTCAACTCCTCTAATATCCCTTTCCTTTCCCCTCTTTTCCTTCTTTCCTTCCATACTTTTCCTTTAATTATAATTTAATTGAGCATTACTCTATTCCAGGCACTAAATTAGGCATTTTAAAAGATGCAAGGGTAAGTAAGTCGCAGATGTATTTGAAAACTTGAAAGCTTATTATAGGATATAAAACATTGTCTTGACTATATGTATAAAACACAATTTTGAAGATGTTTAATGGAAAGAGAAAGGTACAGATAAACTTTTAAAAACTGATTATTTTCTGCTGTTCTATATTCCATCTTATCTAAATAAATTTTATGTGCAAATATACATGTCAGTTATGTGCTTTACAGTGCCAGGTTCCTAATGGTACACCAGGATTTATTATCAAGTGAACTTGTATTTGTTAGGGGAAAAAGTTAAAATGTAAAGTTTTTACAATTGTCTGTGACTATAAACATTCAAGATTAGAGGAGAAATAAAGTGCAAGGGCAACTGAGGTCTTTTTATCTATACAACATTAAATATATATCATGCTCACATGAGTCTAGGAAGAGTTCTGTAGAACAATTCAATCTTATTTTCAAATAACACTTGGCAGGTAGTATCCTATGAGGTCCTTGAAATTCCTACTAATAATATTGTCTGAATGTCACATGAAGCTGCTGTGCTTAACTCTCCATTTTATTCCCATCAACTTACCGAATTGCTGAATTCAGAGTCTGAATGTACCTCTCTGACCCTGAGAAAGCAGGGTAAATGGAATACAGAGATATGTCATTGGTTTGAATAAAACATATCTATCCTTAGAAGGCCCATTTATCTTCACTACACAGAAAGATCTCCTGGGCTGAAGAAAGAGCTATAAACTTACGGACTTGGGTGCTGTTTTTCACTCGGTTGCTGGCAAGGTGGACCAGAATTTTGTAGATAAGGACCTTAATTCACTGAAAAAATTACATGAAAAATTTGTAGTGGCTTCCTATGGTGGCAAAAGTATGATGTTAAAATTATATACTGATATTTAGAAATTTAGAAATGAAATATTAGCATCTACATCTTTGTTGGAAGCCCCACTGGTTACCCTAACATTGCAAATATAACCCTCTCCAGCCTTGACTCCAGGAAAGGATGAATCTCTGGATGACCAATTTGAGAAAATGGATTTCAGAGACATCAAGCAACATATAAGTGCACCTTGTTATCCTAAAAAGAGATAACAGAACTGAGGAGCATAGTAAAATGCCTATGAGCATATGAGTAGGCATCTGCCGATAGATGTGAGATTTACTAAGGGAACAGTATGGAAATAAAGAGTAAAAATTTGAATCCTTCCAGATGTCAGATCAATTGTGGTCTCTTGATAATGAATAGTCCTTTAAGACCGAAGTTCAGTTTTAATTTTTTTGATGTCTCAAGGACTTAACCTTTGGGTCATAAATAAATCCTGGACCCTCCTGCCTCATCACACACGTCTACTCTTATTTATGCTTTGGCCAAGATTTCTTCAATATTGCACAAGCCCTTCTTTAATTTGCTGGGTATAACTCAAGCTAACAGTCTGCTTTCAGTGTATTTCAGTCTATTTCCCATATAACCACACTCCTTTCTATGAGAGCTGGCACAAGCTCCATCAGGAAACAAACCCATTCAAATTTTTCATCACCTTTTCCACTCTGATTGCTTTCAGTGTTCCTTCTCTTGAAGCTATCTAGTACAATTTTTAAAAAATCATATTTTGGGTTAGAAGCACTATGATAAAAATTCTAAAACACCGTCATGCTGCTATGAGAATAATAAAAAAAAATTAATTTGAGTAAAATTTTATTAGAGACATAGGAACCATGAAGTGGCTCTCTGATAAACTCATTCTTCAGTTTGACTCCAATATTTTTTCCAATGTTGTTTTGTGTTTCCTCAAAAGACAATAAATATTTTTGAAATGTACATCTGTGTTTGTTGAAATAGAAAATGCTTACATTTATGAGCAAACAGGACAAGCAATGCTCATCAGACTGTCTTTTTTCTCATCTTACTATGTTCAGTGTTCCTCAGTGTTTCTCCTATCCTTTAGATTAGTAATACAAAACTAAGTTCTAGCCAGTGAAAGATATACAAAATGACACAGACTTCTACAAGGTTCATAAAAATCCTATGTGTAAAATTCTGTTCTATTTTCCCATTGCATGGTAGGTATGGAGACAACATTGAAAATCATAGTGACCAAGATTAAAATGCCAGGGCCCCTAAATGATTCTATGGAACACTGTGGCCCTCCCCTATCCGATTGATTTTTTTGGAAGATGCTGTACCAAAAGGAGCCACATCTGACCCAATAGATATGACTGAACAACAAAACACTTCTAATACAGTATTTCAGCTGGAAGCAAAGATGGAATTTGGGACCAACTCCTTCACAGAGAATTTTCTATGTGTGAAAAGAAAAAGCCAAAAGAAAGATGTGATCATAAGGCAAACCATCGGTAACATAGGTTCCTGAGCTTTGGGGGCTACTTGATATAACAGCACACAGATAATATTAAAACTAAAATCCTAAAGTAGGGTGTTACTGTAAAAAACCCTCAAACCATAGTGTTGGCATAATTGTCTAAGGGCGCAAACACAGAAGGGAAATACAGTGATGTGCTGTGCTTAATTGTTCAGTTGTGTCCAACTCTTTGCAACCCCATGGACTGTAGCCCATCAGGCTCCTCTGTTCATGGGGATTCTCCAGGCAAGAATATTGGAGTGGGTTGCCATGCCTTCCTCCAGGGGATCTTCCCTACCCAGGGATCAAACTCAGGTCTTCCACATTGCAGGAGGATTCTCTACCAACTGAGCCACCAGGGAAGCCCAGATGAGCAAAACACAGAGGGGAAATACAGTGATATATATGTTAATGACATATCAGAAGCCTTGATAAAAATGTTGCCTCTATTAATTTATGACTGATTGAAATTATAATGGATTAAGTCAATGGCAACCCACTCCAGTACTCTTGACCAGAGAATCCCATGGACCGAGGAGCCTAGTGGGCTGCTGTCTATGGGGTCGCACAGAGTTAGACACGACTGAAGCGACTTAGCAGCGATCTTAGTTCAGGCATACAAAATAGAACTGTGGAAATTTTACACATAGAATTTTTATAAAATAAAATATAAACTGAGGTTCTAGTCTTAGATGTATCTCTGCACCACTGATAACTTGAACTTTCTGTGAACTTTATGCTGGTAAAGAATCCGCCTTCAATGCAGGAATTCCCAGTTTGATTCCTGGGTCAGGAACTTCCCCTGGAGAAGGGATAGGCTATTTATTCCAGTATTCTTGGGCTTCCCTGGTGACTCAGACAGTAACAAATCCACCTGCAATGCAAGACCTAGGATCAATCCCTGGGTTGGAAAGATCCCCTGGAAAAGGGAAGGGCAAGCAACTCCAGTATTCTATGCTGGAGAATCCCCAATGGACAGAGGAGTCTGGCAGGCTAGAGTCCATGGTGTCGAAAAGAGTTGGACACAACTAAGCACACACTTAATCCATTTCAAGGTTGTTCCTTTAACTGTGCAACCATTTTGGACCCCAAACAATCTTTGCTTAAGAAGCACCCTTCTTGCCAGTTCATGTACTGTGACCTTGCAGAAAGTTGCTCAGTCATGTCCCACTCTTTGTGACCCCATGGACTATACAGTCCATGGACTTCTCCAGGCAAGAATACTGGAATGAGTGACCATGCCCTTCTCTAGGGGATCTTCCCAACCCAGGGATCAAACCCAGGTCTCCCACATTACAGGCAGATTCATTACTAGCTGAGCCAACAGGAAAGCCCTTGTCTTTATGATCCTCCTCCAATTTTGTAGTCTGGAGGAACACAATTCAAGTGCTTCTTGAATCTGTGTCTCCCAAGCAGCAACCCTAACAAACGTAAAATAAATGCCTCTTTATTTCAATCAGGTTTCAGTTTCTGAAAATTTGGTTAAAATAATGTTAAAAACAATCTATACACTTATTGAGCTAGCATCTCTAAAGAAATTGACTGGGAAAAAAGAGTTAGTGACGATTGATATTGGCTGTTTAGCACAGTTTTTCAAGTGATGACTACAGAAGAGAATTATGAATTGAATGGTTTGAAAGCAAAAATAAAGGAAATTGTCTTCTAAATATTATATAGTAGGCAATAGAGTGGGGAATTTTTCACCACTAAAGATTCATTAAGACCCAGACTTGAGTCAAAGATTACGTAAAAGGTAGCTTTCTCTTGTTCACACCTGATAACATCAGTGTTATTTCCAGCCAAATGAGAGAAAGAAGCATAGAGGCAAAGAAGAAAATATAAAGAAAATTTGATTCTTGTGTCTAAAAAGAACTTCAGATGTTTTTCTGGTACATGGAATAACTTAAATCAAATAACTTACAAGTCTTAGAAGTACCAGACAAGGTTCACTCATCAATCTTAGTTTCAGTTATATCTTAAGGGTATCTTATTCCTAACTTGTCACTGAATTTTCAGTGTGGGGTTGCAGGGAGAGCAGATAACTAGCATTACAGATGATGGAATAACACATCTAAAATTCCTGGTTTTTCAGCTGAATGCAAAGGTGAAGTAAAATGTGGAATTTTTTTCTTTGGGTAAGGGAAAGACAGTATTCTATGTGTGGAATGATATAAGCAAAAATATATTTGGTGATAGAATGTGGCAGAGAAATCTAGTGCTTGTGTGTTTTCCCTCTCCTTTCCAGCCATGAAAACAAAGGGCAATTGTCTTTCAGTTAAATTGGAAACATGTTTCTGAGCGTTGGTGAATGTAATGTGGGTAGAAATGAGGTATGCTGCTTCTGGGACTGATGCGTAAAAATCTCTCAGATATTATCCACAGTCTATCCCTCCATTCTGTATACCCAGGGCTGGAGTTGAGGATGGAGGCACCACAGGGTGGAATAAACTATGAAGTCTGAATAATTGCTTAGCAAAATCCCTTTTCTTTCATATTCCTCATTATCCAACCTAGACAGGAATGTGACACAAAAAACAAATAAATCTTTGTTTACTTGAGTTAAGCCGTTGATATTTGGAGTTTGTCTTTTACATGGTTAGAATGCTCTATTAAATACACAGATCTTGACACACATATACACAGGAAATTGAGACTTTCTGAAAATTATAAGACACATATTTATAGTATGCATTATATAAAAACTTATTTCAAGCAGTGAATTATAAAGCCCATCTTGTCATCTGAAAAAAGAAAAGTGACCAAACCTGTAGGAGAGAAATTTACTGGGAATGAATGGTGCTCAATGATTTAGGAAGAAACTTAAAATATCCCCACCCTCCCTTTCCTGAAGACAATTTAAAAATGGACAGAAAAAAATGCAGAAAAACTCTAGGCTGAGCTTTTGAAACTTATATAGTGGTGTGGTGTATATACCTTAGAGTGTGCAATACAAAGGAATTCTTTTTAACAAAGGAAAAAAGGAGGGCAGAGATAGGGTATATCACGTAGTACAAATATATAATATAGCAACTGTGGAAATTAGGATGTCCTTAAAATGCTAGTGACTGAGAGTTCTAGGTACCCAAGAGACATTGGTACAACTGGCCAGGAAGTTAGTGTAGTAAGTCTTAGAGAAATGTTGGAGGATCAAACTGCCAACATCCGTCAGATCATTAAAAAAGGGAGA
Organism: Moschus berezovskii; assembly: GCF_049115385.1. Lineage (NCBI taxonomy): Eukaryota > Metazoa > Chordata > Mammalia > Artiodactyla > Moschidae > Moschus > Moschus berezovskii. The sequence goes on from NC_142460.1 coordinate 59,059,060, forward strand.
GATAAAAGCATCTGCTTCTGCTTTATTGACCATGCCAAAGACTTTGACTGTGTGGATCACAACAAACTGTGGAAAATTCTGAAAGAGATAGGAATACCACACCACCTGATGTGCCTCTTGAGAAATCTGTATGCAGGTCAGGAAGCAACAGTTAGAACTGGACATGGAAAAACAGACTGGTTACAAATCTGGAAAGGAGTACATCAAGGCTGTATATTGTCACCCTGCTTATTTAACTTATATGCAGAGTACATCATGAGAAATGGTGGACTGGAGGAAGCACAAGCTGGAATCAAGATTGCCAAGAGAAATATCAAGAACCTCAGATATGCAGATGACACCACACTTATGGCAGAAACTGAAGAAGAACTAAAGAGCCTCTTGATGAAAGTGAAAGAGGAGAGTGAAAAAGTTGGCTTATAACTCAACATTTAGAAAACTAAGATGATGGCATCTGGTCCCATCACTTCATGGCAAATAGATGGGGAAACAATGGAAACAGTGAGAGACTTTATTTTATTTGGCTCCAAAATCACTGCAGATGGTGACTGCAGCCATGTAATTAAAAATGCTTGCTCCTTGGAAGAAAAGTTATCAACCTAGACAGCATATTAAAAGCAGAGACATTACTTTACCAACAAAGGTCTGTCTAGTCAAGGCTATGGTTTTTCCAGTGGTCATGTATGGATGTGAGAGTTGAACTATAAAGAAAACTGAATGCCGAAGAACTGATGCTTTTGAACTGTGGTGTTGGAGAAGACTCTTGAGAGTCCTTTGGACAGCAAGGAGATCCAACCAGCCCATCCTAAAGGAAGTCAGTTCTGAATGTTCATTGGAAGGACAGATGCTGAAGCTGAAACTCCAATACTTTGGCCACCTGATGAGAAGAGCTGACTCATTGGAAAAGATGCTGATTCTGGGAAAGATTGAAGGTGGGAAGAGAAGCGGAAGACAGAGGATGAGATGGTTGGATGGATCACCTACTCAAATGAACATGAATTTGAGTAAGCTCCAGGAGTTGGTGATGGACAGGGAAGCCTGGTGTGCTGCAGTCCATGGGGCAGCAAAGAGTCAGACACAACTGAGTGACTGAACTGAACTGAACCGATCACTCTATAAGGTATGCAAATGCATAAGTTCAGTTCAGTTCAGTTCAGTCACTCAGTTGTGTCTGACTCTTTGAGACCCCATGGACTGCAGCTTGGAAATGCATAGATCCTGGTTAATAGCCCATATCTATTTCCAAACCACGAGAGATCATATAACAGAAGGAAAGTGGAGGGAGTACAGGAGTTCAAGGAAACCCAGGTCCTCCTTCCCTTCCGTTCCGTTCCATCCTCAGTCGTGTCCGACTCTATGCGACCCCGTGGACTGTAGCCTACCAGGCTTCTCCGTCCATGGGATTCTCCAGGCAAGAATACTGGAGTGGGTTACCGTTTCCTTCTCCAGGGGATCTTCCCGACCCAGGGATCGAACCCGGGTCTCCCGCATTGGAGGCAGACGCTTTAACCTCTGAGCCACCAGGGAAGCCCCGGTCCTCCTTAGGGGCTGCTGAAACAGGATTTAGTCAAGTAAAAGGGCTTACATGTGAATTTTTTGGTTTGTTTGTTTGCTGCTTTTCTTTCACTGTTGCTCTTCCTATAAATTTGACAGAGGTTGCATCTCTGTCACCTGGAATAGTGTTTGGCCCATGGACAGACTCAGTAAGAATGTTTTCAATAATTCATAAATATATCCTGTTGGTATGAATCTCTCCAGTTGTACTCTCATATATGTGTATTTGTTATTATTGCTTTTGGTAGAGGGAAGAGAGGTTTCTAAGTGTTAAGAGAAAACAAAACTTGAATATTTTTTTCAAAATTAGAATCTGAAATAATAGTCTGTATAAAACTATGAGTATTTTATTACAATTGTGAAAAAAAACTACTGTAATTTCATCTTTGTTTTTTTATCACGCTATTTAGAAAAGAAATAAAGTTAATTTATTTCAGAATGATATTTAGAATTTATTATTGTCTTACAGGTATCCAATGATGGATGAAGATAAGAGTCCTGTACAAGTTTCCTGATAGGAGAGACTGGCTGTATGGAAAACTGGGTCTTGCTCTGGTGGGCAGTGCCATGCTCAGTAAACCTTTAATTCGACTGTCTGCTGATGGGTGGGGTTGTGCTCTCTCCCTGTGGGTTGTTTGGCCTGGAGTGATCCAGTCCTAGAGTCTAAAGGCTCTTTGGTAGGGTTAATGGTGAATTCCAAGAGGGTTTATGCCAACATGCACCTCCCAGGACTGCTGAGACCAGCGCCCCTGTCCCTACACCAGGTTACTGTCAACCCAGGCCTCTGTAGGAAACCCTTAAACACTCACAAGCAGGTCTGGCTCAGTCTTGTGGGGTCATTGCTCCTTTCCCCTGGGTCCTGGTGCACACAAAGTTTTGCTTGTGCCCTCCAAAAGTCTCTGTTTCCTTCAGTCTTGTGGAAGTTCCGTAATCAAATTCTCCTGTGCTTCAAAATCAGTTTTCCTGGGTATTCCCAGTCCCTTTGCTTGATCCCCAGGTTGGGAAGTCTGATGTGGCACCTAGAATCTCTGCAAAAGTGTGAGAACTTCTCTGATATTTTTATTCTCCAGCTTGTGAGTCATTCACCTGGGTGGTGTGGGATTTTATTTCAACCTGATTACATCTCTCCTACCATCTTGTTGTGGCTTCTCCTTTGTCAGTAGATATAGTGAATCTTTTTTTGGTAGGTTCCAACATCCTCCAGTCAATTGTTCAAACGTTAGTTTCAATTTTGGTGTTCTTGCAGGAGAAGATGAGGGCACGTCTGTCTACTCTGCCATCTTGGTTGCCATCAGAAAGCTTGAATAGGCCTCTTATTCTCCTCTGTCAGAGAGCAATCAGAAGAAGCAAGAAATACAATCCTACAGGCTCCAGAACAAAAGCCACAAACACAGAAAGCTAAACAAAATGATCACATAGATCACAGCTTTGTGTAACTCAATGAAGCTATGAACCATGCCATGCAGGGCCACCCAAGATGTATGGGTCATGGTGGAGAGTTCTAAAAAAAATGTAGTCCACTGGAGAAGAGAGTGGCAAACCATGTCAGTATTCTTGCTTCAAGAACCTCATGAACAGTATGCTGCTGCTACTGCTGCTAAGTCACTTCAGTCGTGACCGACTCTGTGTGACCCCATAGACGGAAGCCCACCAGGCTCCCCCGTCCCTGGGATTCTCCAGGCAAGAACACTGGAGTGGGTTGCCATTTCCTTCTCCAATGTGTGAAAGTGAAAAGTGAAAGTGAAGTCGCTCAGTCGTGCCCGACCCTTAGCGACCCCACGGACTGCAGCTTACCAGGCTCCTCCATCCATGGGATTTTCTAGGCAAGAGTACTGGAGTGGCTTGCCATTTCATGAACAGTATAAACAGGTAAAAAGATAAGACACTGGAAGATGAGCACTCCAGGTCAGAAGGTGTCCAAAATGCTACTGGGTGGGGAGGAACAGAGAACAATCACTAATAGCTCCAGAAAGAATGAAGTGGCTGGGTCAAAGCAGAATGTCACTCAGTTGTGGATGTATCTGTTGGTGAAAGTAAAGTTTGACAATATTGTATATGAACCTGGACTGTTAGAACCAAGGTAAATTGGACATAGTCAAACAGGAGGTGGCAAAAGTGAACTTTGACATTTTAGGAATAAGTGAAAGTAAAATGAACAGGAATGGGTGAATTAAATCAGATAACCATTATATCTACTACTGTGGGCAAGAATCCCTTAGAAGAAATGAGGTAGTTGTCACAGTGAATGGAACACTACAAAATGAAGTACTTGGGTGCAATCTCAAAAGCAATAGAATGATTTTGATTCATTTCCAAGGCAAATCATGCAACATCATGGTAATCCAAGTCTATGCCCCAACCACTGTTGGGAAGAAGCTGAAGTTGACCAGTTCTGTGTTGACCTATAAGATTTCATAGAACTAACAACAAAATAAGATATCTTTTTCACCATAGGAGAGTGGAATGCAAAAGAAGGAAAGAGATACCTGAAGTAACAGGCAAGTTTGGCCTTGGAGTACAAAATGGAGCAGGGCAAAGGCTAACAGAGTTTTGCAAGAGAACACACTGATCATAGGAAACATCCTCTTCCTATAATACAACAAATGACTCTACCCATGGACATCACCAAGTGGTCAATACTAAAATCAGATTGATTACATTCTTTGCAGCCAAAGATGGAGAAGCTCTACATAGTCAGCAAAAACAAGACTTGGAGCTACCATGGCTCAGATCATGAGCTTCTTATTGCAAAATACAGTCTTAAATTGAAGAAAGTAGGATTGATTTGATCTAGGTATAACCTAAATCAAAACCCTTATGATTATACAGTGGAAGTGACAAATAGATTCAAGGGATTAGATCTTGTAGACAAAGTGCATGAAGAACTATGAACAGAGGTTGGTAACATTGTACAGGAGCTGGTGACCAAAACCATTCCAAAGGGAAAAAAATACAAGAAGCTGAATGGTTGTCTGTGGAGGCCTTATAAATAGCTGAGAAAAGAAGAGAAGCAAAATGCAAAGGAGGAGGGGAATGATATACCCAACTGAAAGCAGTATTCCAGAGATAGCAAGGAGAGATAAGAAGGCCTTCTTAAGTGAGCAAAGCAAGGAAATGGAGGAAAATAATAGAATGGGAAAGACTAGAGATCACGTCAAGAAATTTGGAGATACCAAGGCAACATTTCATGCAAAGATGGGCACAATAAAGGACAGAAATGATAAAGACCTAACAGAAGCAGAAGATATTAAGAAGAGGTGGCAAGAATACACAGAGAACTTTATTTAAATTATCTTAATGACCCAGATGACCACAATGATGTGATCACTCACCTAGGGACAGACATCCTGGAGTGCAAAGTCAAGTGGGCCTTAGGAAGCATTACTATGAGCAAAATTAGTGGAGGTAATGGAATTCTTTCTGCACTGTTTCAAATCCTAAAAGATGATGCTGTTACAGTGCTGCACTCATAATGGCAGCAATTTGAAAAGCTCAGCAGTGGCCACAGGACTGGAAAAGGTCAGTTTTCATTCTAATCCCAAAGAAAGGCAATGCCAAAGAATGTTCAAACTACTGTACAATTGTGCTCATTTCACATGCTAGCAAGGTATATGCTCAAAATCTTTCAAGCTCTCTTTCAGCTTAGGTGAACCAAGATCTTTCAGATGTACAAGCTGAATTTGGAAAAGGCAGAGGAACCAGAAATCAAATTGCCAACATCTGTTGGATCATAGGAAAAGCAAGGAAATTCCAGAAAAGCACCTACTTCTGCTTCACTGACTATGCTAAAGCCTTTGATTGTGTGGGTCATAGAAAACTGTGGAAAATTCTTGTGGAGATGAGACCAGATAACCTTACCTATCTCCTAAGATACTGGTATGCAGGTTAACTGCACGCAGAATCAGACATGGAGCTACGGACTGGTTCAAAATTGGGAAAGGAGTACTTCAAGGCTGTATATTGTCACCCTGCTTATTTAATTTCTTTGCAGAGTACATCATGCGAAATGCTGAGCTAAATGAAGCTCAACCAGGAATCAAGATTGCTGGGAGGAATATCAACAACCTCAGATATGCAGATGATGCCATTCTAAAGGCAGAAAGCAAAGAGGAAATTAAGAGTCTATTGATGAGGGCAAACAAGGAAAGTGGAAGACCTGGCTTGAAACTCAACATTAAAAAAAGGAAGTTCATGGCATCTGGTCCCGTCACTTCATGCCAAACAGATGGGGAAAACGTATAAACAGTGAAAGACTTTATTTTCTTGGGCTCCAAAATCACTGAGGATAATGACTGCAGAAATGAAATTTTAAGACTCTTGCTTCTTGAAAGAAAAGCTATGACAAACCTAGACAATGTATTAAAAAGCAGAGACATCACTTTGCCAACAAAGGTTTGTATAGTCAAAGATGTGGTTTTTCCATTAGTCATGCATGGATATGAGAGTTGGACCATAAAGAAGGCTGCTGCCAAAGAACTAATGCTTTCTAATTGTGCTGGAGAAGGCTCTTGAGAGCCTTGGACAGCAGGGAGATCAAACAGTCAATCCTAAAGGAAATCATCCCTGAATATTCATTGGAAGGACTGATGCTGAAGCTGTAACTCCAATACTTTGGCCACTTGATGTGAAGAGCTGACTCATTGGAAAAGACCCTGATGCTGGGAAAGATTGAGGGCAGAAGTGAAGGGGGTGGTAGAGAATGAGATGGTTGGATGACATCACTGACTCAATTGACATGAATTTGAGCAACTCTGGAAGATAGTGGAGGACAAGGAAACCTAGTGTGCTGTAGTCTACGGGGTCGCAAAGAGTCAGACACGAGATAGCAACTCAACAATAACAATCAGTGTCCAAAGAATGTAGGTTCTTAGTTTAGTCTTAGTTTTTGAAATGCTTATTTGCTGAAAATGTCTCCAGTGTTTGCTGCTGCTGCTGCTAAGTTGCTTCAGTCGTGTCCAACTCTGTGCGACCCCATAGACTTCAGCCCACCAGACTCCCCTGTCCCTGGGATTCTCCAGGCAAGAACACTGAAGTGGGTTGCCATTTCCTTCTCCACTGCGTGAAAGTGAAAAGTGAAAGTGAGGTAGCTCAGTCGTGTCTGACTGAGTGACCCCCATGGACTGCAGCCTACCAGGCTCCTCCATCCATGGGATTTTCTAGGCAAGAGTACTGGATTGGCTTGCCATTGCCTTCTCTGGTCTCCAGTGTTTAGACTTTACTAATTCTTTTTTGAAGGTCCTCATTGCTACAGTCCTACAGAGCTTACTCTCCCTTCACACCACGCCTGTACCACATTTGTTCTCTTCTTTACTCAGTAAAAAAATGATGAAAAAGCAACTGCTTGAGTGTTGGAGCATTTGATGAGTCAAGGTTCTGTGGATATAGTGATATATCTGACATTGCCTTTCTTGTTATTAATGGGATTCTAATTAGAGCAATCAGTTTTAATTAGTATGCTGCTGTGTAGCAATCTAATAAAATACTGTGTCTAGGAAAATTGATCTGTCTCTGATGCTAATTACTCTTCTAGACTCTAAGCTTTATAAAAATGAGAATTGATTGCTTCTAGGCAACCTATGTTTTTTCTCTTTTCCTTTGTCTTCTCTGGCTTTCTTATATACAGAGTTTTCTACTTAAGTTGTCACCTTAGTTCATATTGTGTTTTCTTTCTCTAGTTATGCCAAACCTTGGATTTGGTGTAACCTGAAAAGATCATGGCTTCATCACTTGTCAGAGAAAACGGTCCTCAGGTAAACTTTTCTTCTTGAGAATGTAACAGATCAGAGCCTCATAATCTTAAAGGCTGGCTTAGAGTTAACGCTGACAGGGTTAGTCTCAGGTCAGCCTCCACATAAATCAGAGTCAGAGAGAACTGGAGCTGTGGCTGACATCAGAGAAGACAGTAACAATAACATTAGAAAAGAAATATCTTAATAATTTCCATATAGGATGTGCTACTGCGGTTTTCTCAAAGCACCATGGCATTTTTAAGGTTAAATAAATTATTTTCAATAATCAAGTGGCTGGTTGGTATTTTCCTAGCTTCTATTTAACTTTAAAATCAGAACAATCTGAGATAACTGGTGTTTTATTTTAGTTATAAGGTACATGGACTACAAATCTTGAAGGCTGACAAATTTTTAGATGCATTTTTAGCTCATTAGCTGTGTCTCCAGGCTTTTTATGAAATTGCTGTTGGAAGCAAAATTTAAACATGTCATCCTACCTAAGAATAATTTGAATTGTATTTTTCTCCATTTATTTTAAACACAATTAATTGAAATGATGTTTTAAATTCACGGGCAAAGTGAGAGATTTCTTGATCTTCATAAATTTTTTTTTTTCAGTTATGTTAGCATAATCTATCTTCAAACACTGATGATCTTCATTAACAGTCTAAATTTGTTTTAGGGGGTGGTCTTCAAGAAATGAGTAGATCTAAAATTTCCTGAAATCCCTGGTAAATGTCTTATGAGGTTACTGGGCACACATGCATGGCTTCATGCATGTTTGTCTTTAGGGATTCATTCAATTTTACCTTGTGAGGTTAAAGGAAAGTTAAATTGAAATGGTACTGAATCCTTAGATCAGCGTGTTTCATCCTGTGATGAGGCACATCCATGAACTATTTGTTACCTGTGCATAATTGGGTTTCCCTGGTAGCTCAGACAGTAAAGCGTCTGCCTGCAATGTGGGAGACCTGGGTTTGATTCCTGGATCAGGAAGATCCCCTGGAGAAGGAAATGGCAACCCATTCCAGTGCTCTTGCCTGGAAAATCTCATGGACGGAGGAGCCTGGTAGGCTGCAGTACATGGGGTCGCGAAGAGTCGGACACGACTGAGCGACTTCACTATCACTTTTCACTTTCATGCATTGGAGAAGGAAACGGCAACCCACTCCAGTGTTCTTGCCTGGAGAATCCCGGGGACGGGGGAGCCTGGTGGGCTGCCGTCTATGGGGTCGCACAGAGTCGGACACGACTGAAGCGACTTAGCAGCAGCAGCAGAGCAACTTCACTGGTTCATAATTGTTACTGAAAGGGTGTGGTGGGTTTGCCTGCTCGCTGCTCAAAAGCCAATAAACAGTCCACCTTGGTGGAAAGGAAGCTTAGCTTATCTCAGATGCCCGCAACTGGTGGGGGAGGGTGGCGGACATCTGTCCAAAGGTCAACTCCTCTCCTGCCCATGACAAGCACGGGGTGAGAGCATTTATAGACAGAGTTGGGGGTGGGGAGGGTAACATGCAGAAACAGCAGTCATCTCGAACAGTAATCTTAAAATTGGTCATCAGTGGTCTGACCAGCATCATCTTGGTATTTTAGGTACAGTTACTCTTCAGTTCTGGGGTGCACTTGTTCCCATTTCTTTGCAATCAATTCTCAGAATTGTGGCAGCTCAAGTCCTAGTACAGTCTGGTCATCATGAAGTGGACTTTTCCACCTGGAATTTTAGTATCTATAAGATAACTCTCAAGATATGGCTCAGAGTATTATCTATAGCCCTTGAGGAAGAACTAAACGTCCTTCAGTTCAGTTCAGTTCAGTTCAGTCGCTCAGTCATGTCTGACTCTTTGTGACCCCATGAATCACAGCAAGCCAGGCCTCCCTGTCTATCACCAACTCCTGGAGTTCACTCAAACTCATGTTCATCGAGTCGGTGATGCCATCCAGCCATCTCATTCTCTGCCGTCCCCGACTCCTCCCGCACCCAACCTTTCCTAACATCAGAGTCTTTTCCAGTGAGTCAACTCGTCGCATGAGGTGGCCAAAGTATTGCAGTTTCAGCTTTAGCATCAGTCCTTCAAATGAACACCCAGGACTGATCTCCTTTAGAATGGACTTGTTGGATCTCCTTGCAGTCCAAGGGTCTCTCAAGAGTCTTCTCCAGCACCACAGTTTAAAAGCATCACATCTTCGGCGATCAGCTTTCTTCACAGTCCAACTCTCACATTCATATATGACCGTGGGAAAAACCATAGCCTTGACTAGACGGACTTTGGTTGGTAAAGTAATGCCTCTGCTTTTTAATATGCTATCTAGTTTGGTCATAACTTTCCTTCCAAGAAGTAAGCGTCTTTTAATTTCATGGCTGCAATCAGCATCCGCAGTGATTTTGGAGCCCCCAAAAATAAAGTCTGACACTGTTTCCACTGTTTCCCCATCTATTTTCCACGAAGTGATGGGACCTGATGCCATGATCTTTGTTTTCTGAATGTTGAGCTTCAAGCCAACCTTTTCACTCTCCTCTTTCACTTTCATCAAGAGGCTTTTGAGTTCCTCTTCACTTTCTGCCATAAGAGTGGTGTCATCTGCATGTCTGAGGTTATTGATATTTCTCCTGGCAATCTTGATTTCAGCCTGTGCTTCTTCCAGCCCAGCGTTCCTCATGATGTACTCTGCATATAAGTTAAATAAGCAGGGTGACAATATACAACCTTGACGTACTCCTTTTCCTATTTGAAACCAGTTTGTTGTTCCATGTCCAGTTCTAACTGTTGCTTCCTGACCTGCATATGGGTTTCTCACGAGGCAGGTCAGGTAGTCTGGTGTTCCTATCTCTTTCAGAATTTTCCACATTTTATTGTGACCCACACAGTCAAAGGCCTTAGCCATGCTTAATGACTACATTATTATTATTTAGTCTTCTTTGACTGCTTTCCTTTTTTTCAGCATTTCTCACTTCTCCAGTTAAACTTATTCTTGGACTAAAGTTTTCCACAATCAAAAAGCAGGCAGAGGACAGGTGTTTGGGGTGGGCAAGGACCATACATTCCTACTTCATTTCATAGAAGTTTATGCCAAAGTGAAAATCATGTAAGCCATTAAGCACAGTGTTTAGGTCAGCTGGCTTTTTTTTTTTTTTTTTTGATAACAAGTGTTTATCAGTGAAGAAAGTAAATTTAATTACATTCTAACACAAGTTCCTTATTTCATTTTCACTTATGCATTGTCACTATGAGTAGCCCTGATGTATTGACAGTCTGGCCATAATGAAAAGATAAAATATGTTTTTCAACAATTAATATGTATGCAGATCATATAATAATGATGGAAGATGTGAGCTCCAATGATCCTACCCTCATCTAGAAATTTTAGTATGTTCTAAGCATGTCATTTGTTACATTCTTAATTATCCTCACTGGAATTTCACTGTTGGAGTGTGAAAGAAGCAATATCAGGAAGGAGTAATGTTTATTTCATTCTAACCAGCAAACAACATCTGATTGATAATTTGAAAGTGATGAAAATTTTGAAAGAACATGGCTTATCCATGAAAAACTCTTGGAAAAATTATAAAGAACATTCTGACCATAGTTAGACATGTAAATGAAAATTTGAGAGAAATTTTTTTAAAAAAAGCAGGGAAAAGATTTCCTGAATCTTATAGTCAGAGAGACTGCAGAAGAGACTATAAGAAAAATTCAAGGTATTCAAGTATGATATGCTTACTCCAAATTGAGGATAAAAACTACCTTGTGCATTACTTAGTCTGCTGTCACCTGGCCTTGGCCTTCTTCTTTTTTCTCTTCACTTGTGCATAGCAATAGGATCTTAAAATTGATCATTTAGAGAAATTTCCTGTAACTCTTCGAATCTTTATGGGTCAAATACTAAGTGAGACTGACATTGGAAAAGCATAACGGTGGGAAATGATTGCTAACTAGCTGTTCTGCATAAGGAAAGGGAAAGAAATATCATGAATCATCTGCCCTCCCAGAATTTGTTGAGGAAGTGAGATTGTTTCTCATAGTCCAGATATGGGTCATTTGGGAAAATAATCAGCTTTGAGTTGTTAAAGTAGCTTTGATGAAGAGGTCAGATTAAAACAGCAAATGAATTCCAACAGGTAGAGATTTATAGTGTAAATTTCAGAAAACCAGGACTGAAGAAGCTGTCACACTTCCAGTCACAGTAAATGTCTGAATTAGTGAACTACAGGGAAGAGATCCCCTGTGATAAAAGAGAGAAATCTCTGCAGAGTCATGTAAGTAGATGCTCAGCTAAATACTCTGAATACTCAGAAAGCCCAGGGAGAATCATGTATAAACAACATCCCAGCCAGAGAAAATTTGGTATCAGGCAAATATGACCTCTCCTGACTTCAAACTTGTCTCCTCTTCATACTTCTCTCCAACTCCAGAGAAACTAAAAGGCAGCCTAATGATGTGATCATAGGGGTGGCAGAAGATAGAGGTTGGTGTTATAGTCCATTACACCCCTCATCCCACTCCAGGCTTCTCAAAGACTTTCAATTTTTTCCCAGGAAGCAGCAGATAGTATAAAAATAGTATAAACAGAGGTATTTAGTTGAGGGTTAATTCTATTTCCAGACTGGAGAAGGAAATGGCAACCTACTCCAGTACTTTTGCCTGGAAAATCCCAGGGATGGAGGAGCGTGGTAGGCTACAGTCCATGGGGTCTCAAAGAATCGGACACGACTGAGCGACTTCACCTTCACCTTCTATTTCCAGAAGAAATAATACAATTTACAGATTTCAGGTAATGAGTAGAAAACATTGTATACTTTCTCTTTATGAATTATTTCCTTCAAAAAATTTTTAAGTTTTGGTTCTGCCTCTTAAGATGTATGTTACTGAAAAGCTATATGGATTCAGATTTGGATAAACAAAATGGTGAAGAAATGTATGAGAAGCAGCGAAAGTAATTGAGAATGTTGAGCTGTGAGCAAAGGGAATCTCGAGGGAGCCAAATATCTGAAAAGTTTTTAGAGAAAAGGAATTAGACTTGTTTGTCACATGATTTTCCCTATCAGGTGGTGATGAGATTAAACAGCTATGGAACTGTAGATGCTAGAGGACAGAGATCACGAAACATGGGGCAATCATATGGTGGTTTGGCAGTCAGCTTCCAGTCCAAAGTTCTTCTGACATGCTGTCTTAGACTTCAGGTTCTAGGAAGCTAAATCCCACTGTTCTCAACTTCTCTTTCAGATAAGATTCCCTCAAATAAAGTTGTTATATGTAAAATTTTGAGGGCAGAATTAAAGAAAATGCCATCTTCCTACTGCAGATATTGGATTATTTTGTTTATTCTTTAAAATTATATGTGCCCCCAAAGTGCTTCCCAGCTGGTGTTAGTGTCAAAGAACCCACCTGCCAATGCAGGAGACCTAAGAGGCTTGGGTTTAATCCCTGGGTTGGGAAGATCCCTGGAGGAGGGCATGGCAACCCACTCCAGTATTTTTGCCTGGAGGATCCCTTTTACAGAGGAGCCTGGTTAGTTACAGTCCATAGGGCCTCAAAGAGTCAGACATGACTAAAGTGACTTAGCAAGCAAAAACAGATGGGTGGTTTTGGGCTCAAGATCTCAGTGACTACTGCAGCAAAGAGCAGTTGCAGAGGCAACAGGAAGAGCTCCCTTACTCTCCTGGGTCACAGTTGTGTTATTCATTCATGCTAAACACCAATAGTTCACACATTCTTCTTCCAAACATGTGGTAAGTTTTCACATCCTTAACCTCTTGAAAAAGGCAAAGTTATGTTACATGCTTTGCTCAATAGAATGTGAAGGAAGTGGCACATATATCACTCCCATGTTGAAGCATATACAAACTGATATATTTTTTCTCTTCTTTTGGCCACAGCAAAGGTGGAACAGTGTGTTGAAAAGCAGTTAGAATGTTTAGCTGTCACCTGTGTGACAGTCGCCCTAGTGACTCTTCCAGATTTGCAGTAGATCTTGTCTGGTAAGAAATATATCGTCATTTTTGTTTTGGATTTTTTCCCCCATTGTTTTGTATAATCATGATTTTGGAATTATTTGCTTCTGTAGCAAGACCGAGACTAATCTCAACACTGCAGAAATTGACACCAGGCTTGGAATGTAATAACAAAGCCTAAAATAGGTAACATTGACTTGGGTAGACTTGTTGAGGAGACTGAAGTCCAAAAACTAACAGTCTATGCTATTCATTGCTGGAAATAATTTGTTAAATGGACTTCTGAATTAACAGGGAAGGATATCATATACTTAATGACCTTTCGGGTCTAGACGAAGATGATAACAAAGTGAACATGGGTTGTATATTGATTACTATTGACTGTGGTTGGAATGTATTATATGAAAGAGGTAAGTTCAGAAAAGAATCGGACAGTTTAACAAGCAAGATAAAATGGAAGAGAAATAAACTAGAAACTTGGGGGTTTGTGGTATTGGAAGAACCTTTCTCAGCCCTTCACAGTACATGTAAAAACTAAAGGAGGCTTTGAATCACACAAGTAAAATTAACTGGCCATCACGTCTGTTATTTTAATCTCTGAATGGATTAATCTATCTCAGGTTTAAGATCCAATTAAAATTGTGGCTGAGTAAATCTTTTAATTAGTTAAAATATCTCATGGAAAAGAGATTAAGGTGTGTCTCAATTGCAAAGCTACCACAATCAAAGCACATAGAATCACAACTGGTCAAAAGAGAGAGATAGCCATGGGACAGAAATTAAATAAATACTACAAATTTTAAAACAGTGTTCTAAGAGGAACTGTGCATTTGACTATTATCACTTGTTTTTGATTGGACTCAAATAGTCTACTAAATTTTTTCAAGAAGTTTTCTATCAAAAGGAATAAAATCTAAATTAAAAGTAATCTCTAGCTGAAGAATTAAAGTGAAACTTTGGCTCACAAACTAGTATAATCAGGAACTGGTCTGAGAAAATTGCTCAGCCACAAAGAAAGTGTATTCCCCCAGTTCCTAGTTGTGATGCCAGTTCTGAGAAGGAAAATTGCAAAAGAAGAATTTCTCAATGACCACAGAGTCAGGAGGAGGAGTTATTTCTCCTGAACAGAGAAGGGGCGTAATGAAGGAATATTGCCCACGCTCGCTGAAGAATTGATGTTTTTGAACTGTGGTGTTGGAGAAGACTCTTGAGAGTCCCTTGGACTGCAAGGAGATCCAACTAGTCCATTCTAAAGGACATCAGCCCTGGGTGTTCATTGGAAGGACTGATGCTAAACTGAAACTCCAATACTTTGGCCACCTCATCCGATGAGTTGACTCACTGGAAAAGACTCTGATACTGGGAGGGATTGGGGGCAGGAGGAGAAGGGGACAACAGAGAATGAGATGTCTGGATGTCATCACCCACTCGATGGACATGAGTTTGGGTGAACTCCGGGAGTTGGTGATGGACAGGGAGGCCTGGCGTGCTGTGATTCATGAGGTTGCAGAGTCAGACACGACTGAGCAACTGAACTGAACTGGACAGAGTAGAAAGTCCATTGGAAATTCTGAATTGCTACAGGAGAGTATCTTCTGTGTGTATCCCATTCTTCTCTCAGAATGGAAGTGTTCATTGAAATAATCTTGTCCACTCCTACAAATTGGGTGTTAGGGCACACCATTTGCCTTTTAGTTTATAAAAGCATGGGATCAAGAGCAACTATATCTGGTCTGGGGTGACAAAGAGTCGAACACGACTGAGTGACTGAACTGAACTGAATGTAGAGACTATCATGAATGCCAAGAAGCTCTTGGCTGTCAGCTTAAATGCTACAATTAATTTAGATTTGGGGGCAATAAAAGGGCATACTATGTTAGTCATTAGTACTGTTCACCAATGTTGTTAAGCATTTTCCTTCCAGAACCAAGGTGTGGTTAAATTTCCCTGCTAATTAGAAGTTAGATGTAGTCACATGACTTGCTTTGTCTGATGAGTAAAATATTCCATACCTAATTTTGGGGAGAAATCATTTAAGAACTGCTGAATTATTTTTTAATCTGTTTTTTCCCCCTGCCATGGGATTCATTTATGTCCATATTTATATAAAGATGCAACTATGAGTGAGACATCTCACAATAGATCACAATCTGGGATAATTTCCATGATCTAGAGTGAACTTTGTATGAGGAAGAAATAAGGTTTTATCATTTTAACGTAATGAGATTTTTAGGTTTTTTTTTTTTTTTATTGTAACATGATTTAGCCCAAACTTAATAATACAACACAGATGGGGTTTTGATCCTGAACCCAAGTTCTAGTATTGACCACTTCTCCCTGATTATGATAGAAATTGCAGCTCCTTGAAAAGCTAAGGCTAGAGTAAAATTCTGTGCTCCAAGTCTTCTAATAATTTTATAAGTACCTAATACACTAAAGCTGAAACTCCAATACTTTGGCCACCTTATGCGACGGGTTAACTCACTGGAAAAGAGTCTGATGCTGGGAGGGATTGGGGGCGGGAGGAGAAGGGGATGACAGAGAATGAGATGGCTGGATGGCATCACCGACTCGATGGACATGAGTTTGTGTGAACTCTGGAAGTTGGTGATGGACAGGGAGGCCTGGCATGCTGTGATTCCTGGGGTCGCAAAGAGTCGGACACGACTGAGCGACTGAACTGAACTGAATACACTATTAAGCCCCATTCTTGGAAAGTGCCTGCAGTCTGTTCTGTTTCCTAAAGGGTTCCTAAAGCTGAACCCTGACTTATCTGCCAGTCAAGGCAGAATGCTGCAGGTCAACAACTAAGACAGAGAACCTATACCAGGTAGGTAATCTTGTAGATAAGATGGCAGTAGAAGTGAAAGATTAAAAACTTGAAATTCAATTATGAAGACTAGAGAAATGAATACAGTCTGGATTATGGAATGGAAATCTGAACCAGTTTCCAAAATGATTTGCTTAGGAATTTTAAATGATTCTAGTATAATCCTGTGTGGGCATGGTAGATTAACTCAAGGAGATTACAATGGTTGCAGAAGAGTTTGGGAGTGGTCCAATGTAGGGTATAGGGTTAAACCACTATACTTAATATATGAAACAATTTACTAAAGCTCTAAGGACAGTTCAGCCTTCTTAACCTTCCTGTGAGGCAATGAGCTTTTCACAGGAAATGTTCAAGCATTTTATGCGTGATATTGGTAACAGATATTGCCTAGAGTGTCTGTATCAGAAAGTTGTCACATTTTTTATTATCATGGCAACAAACAAAAAAAATAATTAATGGGAAGCTTTCATTTATATCTGTTAAATTTGTATTAACAAGTTTAAAGTGCATATGTTTATACAGGTGCATACAGATCTAGACATACATTTCATCTCATGCTCTAAAGATTTGTAGGGCTATTAGATGGATGATATACAATCTTATCAAGCTTGGGAAATCCTTGCTTTTGGATGACTGTAAAATGAGATGAGTAGTCAGTCTTGGGTAATTTCATTGCCAGAGTGTGGGAATTTGGAAAATGAACTAGATGATGCTATGAAATACTTTATTTCTAAGATTGTGTGAATGATGGAAATAGACTGAAAAGGAAAATGTAAATTATTTCTGTGATGGAACTATGTCAGCTCTAATGAAGCTACAGATAATTATATAATATGTGGAAAGCACAGATCTTCTAGAAGAAGCATCCACTAAGAAAATTACTATGTTCCTATGATTTGCTTTTGCAAATGAAACTAACTTGATACTCTCATTAAACTGTAAATACATTCTTATTTCCTGATAAAAATTTATAACTTAAAAATACTGATTCTGAGAAAGTATCTCATTTTGAATGATCTTTGGTTAAAATAAATTAAGTACATATAAACTAGTTTCTGCTAAAGCAGTTACTAGAAAAATAATACTGGAACCTAAGAGATTTGTAGGATATTAGAAAGAAAATAATAAATGATAATGACATTAGCAACAGGATGCCACATAACCAGTTTGAGAATACAGCCTATAAAATGTGTAATTCTCCCTTCAGTTCAGTTCAGTTCAGTTCAGTCGCTCAGTCGTGTCCGACGCTTTGAGACCCCATGAATCACAGCACGCCAGGCCTCCCTGTCCAACACCAACCCCCGGAGTTCACTCAAACTCATGTCCATCGAGTCAGTGATGCCATCCAGCCATCTCATTCTCTGTCGTCCCCGTCTCCTCCCACCCCCAATCTCTCCTAGCATCAGACTCTTTTCCAGTGAGTCAACTCGTAGCCAAAGTATTGGAGTTTCAGCTTTAGCATCAGGCCCTTATTGACCACATGACAATATCAAAAATTTTACTTGTAAGAAAAATGACATAATATGTGTGGGTCAATTGCTCTGAAGAGAAACTGTAAAACAAGGTAAAATGTTATCTGAGATTTATATTATGATACTTGACATTTGCTTTATTTTGAAGTTCCACATTTGCTTTCAAAAGTCCTATGTTGGAAATCAGCCTTGTGCATGACCAACTTTAATGGTGACGATTAAAAAAAAGTATTTTGAGTATTTAGTAACCTACTTTCCCCTTTACATTATTTTGAAAGCTAGCAAGTCCAAACCCTGCAGCTCAGGCAGCAGACTGGAGACCCAAAGAAGAATTGACATTGCAGCCCCAGTCCAGTGAGGCAGAATTCCCTCTTTTTCAGGGAGCATCAGGTTTTTTTCTCTTAAGGCCTTCAACTGATTGATATATACCCACATTATGGAGAGTAAGCTCTTTTACTAAAAGTTCACTGATTTAAATGTTAATCTCATCTTAAAAAAATACCTTCACAGAAACATCAAGACTGGTTTTTGACCAAAGGTCTGAGTACCATGGCTTAGCCAAGTTGGCACATAAAATTAACCGCTATAATCAACTTTACAAAGGAGCCTAGAACTCTCCCAGTTTTTACCTTTCCCCTACAATGTATATTATATGATTGACTCTCTGGACTCTATCCCTAAAAACAGTTTAACATATCACTCCACTCTTAGAGGAATTTGTATTTTAATGAGATGAAGTTTCTAAACTAAAATGATTAAACTCTCAATATATAATTTCAGTTTTATTTGATCAGCAGAAAATTATTATTTTGAGTAATAAATTTTGCTTTGGTCCATATGTCTAACACCTAATCAGATTTCTGTTCTACACAGACACACACTTTGTCCTGATTATAAGCATCCAGACACACCAATTAATTCAATTCAATAACATTGATTAAAATGCCTACTTTGTGCCAGGACTGTGCTAGAAACCTGAAGATAAAAATAGATAATCTCATAGAAGACCTTATAGTCTGGTGAGGGAGATGTGTACACAAATAAATAAAAGAGAGTTTGACAAATGCTGCACTAATTGTACAAACAAGCTATTATAGGAGAGAAAGGAGATAGTAATCGTTTCAATCTAGGGTTGTCAAAAACTTTCAAAAATATAAGACAACAGTCATGTATTGAAAGGTGACTCACTAGATGAATTACAGGCAGGGAAGCAGGAAATGAAATTTAGCAGACAGGGAAAGGCAGGGGGGTACTTGTGAGAAGAACTGAAGCTGCCTGGTTCAGAGCCTGTATGAAAAGATTGGTGGGGACCAAGCCATGGGAGATGGGTTGGGCCAGGTTTGAATGTATACTAGGAAGATTGAACTTGATACTGTAGAAAATGCAGAGCCATTGAAAGTACTTAAGATGAGAAACAACCAGATTAGATCTTTGTTTTAGATATTTAATTCAGATAGGTAAATGGAAGAAAAATTAGAGTCTCAGAGAGACTCTAGTCGGATAATCATTTAAAAAACAGTTATAGCTATTCCATAAGAGAAAATCTAAATGTAGTGGTGGAAATGGAAAAGAGAAAATGGATTTGAAAATTTGTGTGGAAGGACCTTGACAACACATTTGACTATGTGAATGTAGAATGATGAGGATTCAAAGATCATCTCTGGGTTTATTACATAATAACTCCAAATGTCACAATTCTTTTAATTGAAGTCTTTCTGAACATTATCGGACACTCTCCTATGTTTCTTGAAAAAGCTAACGAACATAGTTTCACCTTAGAATAAAGTCATCAATATGAACATTCAGTATTATTTTACTGTAATTTATAGGAGGGCTTCCCTGGTGGCTCAGTGGTAAAACAACAACAACAACACCTGCCAATTTAGGAAATGCATATTTGATCCCTGAGTCAGGAAAATCCCCTGGAGAAGAAAATGGTAACTCACTGGTAATTTTGCCTGGGAAATCCCATGGACAGAGGAGCCTGGCAGACTAAAGTCTATAGGGTCACAGAGTCAGACATGACTTAGAGACTAAACAACAACAAACAATTTATAGCGTAGCTTTATTTACATTTGTAAGACTTTATTTTCTTTTTCTGCTTTTAGTCTACTTTTTGTGGCCATTACTGAAGTCTTTATTAAAGATTTTTAATAATTTCTAGTTTCTTATTTCTAATAAAGGGTGGATTGGGAAATCAGAACAAAATCACAAAAGTAGTACACTGCTGCTGCTGCTACTGCTACGTCGCTTCAGTCGAGTCCATCTCTGTGTGACTCCGTAGATGGCAGCCCACCAGGCTCCCCCGTCCCTCGGATTCTCCAGGCAAGAACACTGAAGTGGGTTGCCATTTCCTTCTCCAATGCATGAAAGTGAAAAGTGAAAGTGAAGTCTCTCAGTCCAGTCTGACTCTTCGCGACCCCATGGACTGCAGCCTACCAGGCTCCTCCGTCCATGAGATTTTCCAGGCAAGAGTACTGGAGTGGGGTGCCATTGCCTTCTCCAAGTAGTACACTAGTGAGTGGAAAATTTATGAGCAAGAGTATTGGAATGGAACATTTCTTATGGAATAAAAAGAAAGAAGACTTTTTTCCTGAGGTTTTGTGACAAGTCGAATGTGTACATATGTGTACACACTCAGAGATTTCTTCACTAACTTTCTATTTCATAAGGGCATATTAGAGAGTTTAGCTTGACTGTACCCTAACGCTAGATGGGAAAGATTATTAGTACATAGGTCTCATGTGTTGTATATGTACAAATGAAGATCTTTAATTATTAGTTCATTGTCTTGAGCTTCATTGTTGATAGTAGAAATACACTGTTCTAAACATACTGTTATAGATCAGACATTGGCAAAACTATGAGCCATAGGCCAATCTGATCTGCCAATTTTTTTTTTCAATATCCCAGGAGCTAAGAATGATTTTTATATTTTTAAAGAGACATAATAAAAAGTTGAATATAAGAAAGAGACAATATAAGGTCCATAAACCCTAAAATATATAGCATCTGGACCTCTACAGAAAAAAGTTTGCTGGCCCTAGTTATGAATAAAAGTTTATTTTTTATGTCTTCTTTTTGTTGTCACTTTCATTTTTGTTTACATATACACCATCTCGCTAAATGAATGATCAACTCATTGAAGGGAGGAATCAGGCCTTGAGACTGTGTAGCTCCTTGACATTTGGTACTATGTATTCCTGTGATCTGCTGTCATAAAATTTGTATAGATCATAAAGATTCCTAACATTTGTAGTTGAAAAAGAAAGTGGAAGAATGATAAATTCTGCATAAAAAAATGAAATTAAATACATTTTTATAAGAATTTCAGTTTGAGATATCAAGATCCTTCAGAGGTTCATGTCTTATTAATTTTTTAATCCTTCTACAAATACCAGTTTAAAAGATTTTTCTAAATCACTACCTTGGAGAGAAGCAGATAGTTAACAAAATGTGATACCATCTGAGTTTTAAGCATTATGTGACTAACTGTGGTGGTTTAGTTGCTAAGTCATGTCTGACTCTTGCTACCCCGTGACTATAGCCTACCAGTTTCCTCTGTCCATGGGATTTTCCAGGCAATAATACTGGAGTGGGCACTTCCCTTTCCAGGGGATCTTCCCGATCCAGGGATTGAACCCAGGTCTCCTGCACGGCAGGCAGATTCTTTACCTACTGAGCTACTGGGAAAGACTAACTAATGCCCTAACTAATGTGTCTAACTAATGCCCTTTAAAATAAGGAATAACTTTATGATAAGTAGAATGGGTGCTTTATTGACCTTCTAGAAAGGAGATCCTATGAAAAATATATGGCATAACAATGAGACCTGAATTTTAAGAGGACGTATTAATCCTTTGACCATATCAGTTTACCTCATCTGCTTCAAAATTAAATAATTACTTCTATAACACTCTTTTGGGCTTCCCTGCTGGGTCAGATGGTAAAGAATCCACCTGCAATGCGGGAGACCTGGGTTTGATCCCTGGGTTGAGAAGACCCCCTGGAGGAGGGCATGGCAACTCACTCCAGGATTCTTGCCTGGAGAATCCCCGTGGACAGAGGAGCCTGGTGGATTACAGTCCATAGGGTTGCAAAGAGTCAGACATGACTGAGCAGCTAAGACAGCACATAACCCTCTTTTAAAGATCCATATCGGTTTTAAATATGTATATATTTCTGAAATATATTCATTTATTTAACAAAGAAGATTATGCAGTAAAGAAAAGATAGGCAACACTGTAGTGCATAAGTGTGTGGCCTCTAGCCTGAAATTGTTTTAATTTCAATACCACTTCTCTCTTGGAGTGTCCCTGAAAAAAGGTAAATGAGAGCAGTTTTATCACCTGTAAAATGGGTATAATACTAGGGCCTTCTTTATAGAGTTAATGAAAATTTAAAAATAAAATTATATATAGACACATAATAGTATTAAAAACATAACTAGCAAAGAGAGAAATAAATGACTGGCTATTTTTTTTTCTTCTATCTGTTAGAAATACTGGCTAGCTCCTATTCTTCTATGAAGCACACAATATTCTACCTATCATAGGCAAAAGTATCTTTTAGTTCTATGGCAAGAAAGGAGCAACTGGGCCAAATGCAAGCATCTCCTCAGGGAATTTACAGTTGATGATTATATTTTCTTAGAAACAGTGTAACTTTCATGTACTTAGTTTTCTACATGGGTCTGTTACATGCTACTCCAGTTTGCTCTATCTTCCTTTCCCTGTTACCATTTGTGTGCCAAGAAGTGTTTGGCTTTATTCACTGCAAGAAGGGAAAGTATAGAATGTTTTGTTCAAAAGAGCTTTACTTTTTAGTCTAAAGTCTCCATAATTTCTGGAAAACCTTTTCAGGAATGGGCTTGAGGGGAAAAAGTATCATTCTGCCTTTCTGCAGCTATTATACTTAACCACCAGGAATGTAAATTAGTACTCACAATACTTCTATATTTTGTACACTCAAGGCTGTATATTGTCACCTTGCTTATTTAACTTATATGTAGAGTACATCATGAGGAACGCTGGGCTGGAAGAAGCACAAGCTGGAATCAAGATTGCTGGGAGAAATATCAATAACCTCAGATATGCAGATGACACCACCCTTATGGCAGAAAGTGAAGAGGAACTCAAAAGCCTCTTGATGAAAGTGAAAGAGGAGAGTGAAAAGGTTGGCTTGAAGCTCAGCATTCAGAAAACAAAGATTATGGCATCTGGTCCCATCACTTCATGGGAAATAGATGGAAAAACAGTGGAAACAGTGTCAGACTTTATTTTTGGGGGCTCCAAAATCACCGCAGATGTTGATTGCAGCCATGAAATTAAAAGACGCTTGCTCCTTGGAAGGAAAGTTATGATCAACCTAGATAATATATTAAAAAGCAGAGACATTACTTTGCCAACAAAGGTCCGTCTAGTCAAGGCTATGGTTTTTCCCGTGGTCATGTATGGATGCGAGAGTTGGACTGTGAAGAAAGCTGATCACCGAAGAACTGATTCTTTTGAACTGTGGTGCTGGAGAAGACTCTTGAGAGTCCCTTGGACTGCAAGGAGATCCAACCAGTCCATTCTAAAGGAGATCAATCCTGGGTGTTCATTGGAAGGACTGATGCTGAAGCTGAAACTGCAATACTTTGGCCACCTCATGCGACGAGTTGACTCACTGGAAAAGACTCTGATGCTGGGAAAGGTTGGGGGCAGGAGGAGAAGGGGACAACAGAGAATGAGATGGCTGGATGGCATCACTGACTCTGTGGACATGAGTTTGAGTGAACTCCGGGAGTTCGTGATAGACAGGGAGGCCTGGCGTGCTGTGATTCATGGGGTCGCAGAGAGTCAGACATGACTGAGCGACTGAACTGAACTGAACTGTATTTTTAAAATGATAATGATATTGCAACTTTGATGATTCTAGAGTGAAAAATTTACTTAGTTGCTGATGATCATAGATTTCCTCTTCTGGTCTCATGACTAGAGAACAACATAAATGTTGTGATTCATTTCTGTAGCCATTATAGTCATCAACTGACATCACCATCAAAAATCAGAGGACAAAAGGGTCCCTTACTTTTTATTAGAACAATTGTAAGAAAAAAAAATATTTAAAGGGAATCTGAAAAATAAGTAGATGCTGATTTCCACTACAGGGAGCAAACCTGAGAAATATCATATGCAATTTAGCTGATGTATTAGCAATATTTTGCTTCAGGTTGTATATAAATTCAGTAGAAAAATTGAATCTGTTTTCACACAGATGTTAGATACTTAAAAGTCAAAAGCAATCCTTAGCAGCTTAATTATACCAACTGAAAATGTATGTGCGTGCATGACCATTTGTGTCTGACTCTTTGTGACCCATGGACTGTAACCCACCAGGTTCCTCTGCCCATGGAGCAAGAATACTGCCATTTCTTACTCTAGGAAATCTTCCCGACCCAGGGATTGAACCTGCATCTCCTGTGTCTCCTGCATTAGTAGGCAGATTCCTTACAACTGAGCCACCTGGAAAGCCACAAAAATGTCCACTTGCATATAAAAGCCATATCTTGATGTAGGTTGTAATTCAAACTCGTATTTGTTCATCTATGTAGAACGTAATGCTCTTTATTATCATTATTATCCTTAATCATTAAAGCAATAAAGCACAAACTCTTTAATATTTTTGACTTCCTCTTTCAGAGGTGCACCAATACCCAAAATATGGATGAGGGATTCAACCGTGGAAAGGTAGTGCTGGTCTAAAAATGACAATGTGATATGAATTCAACTATATAGTGCTACAGGAAAGGAAAACTTATAGAAACAGTAAACACAATGGTCGCCAGAGAGGGAACAAATATGTGGAGTTCAGGGGGGTTTTAAGGTAGTGAAACTGTTCTGTAAGAAAATTTAAGGGTGAGTCCATGACATTATCCCTTTTTTAAAACCTATAGAACTGAACCCTAATGTAAACTAAGGACTTCAATTAGTAATAATGTATCAATATTTGTTCATCAGTTGTAACAAATGTACCACACTAATTTAAGATGATAATAGGGGAAACTGTGCTGCCAGTAGAGAAGATGGGCCATATAAGAACTCTGTTGTTGCTGTTATTGTTTCTAAGTCATGTTCAACTCTTTTATGATGCTATGGACTGCAGCCTGCCAGGCTCTTCCATCCATTGGATTTCCCAGGCAAGAATATGGAGTGGGCTGTCATTTCCTTCTCCAGGTGATCTTCCTGACCCAGGGATTAAACCCACGTCTCCTGCAGGATTTTTTTACCACTGAGGAGCCTGGGAAGTCCAAGAACTTTCTGTACTTTCTGCTTAATTTTTCTGTAAATCTAAAACTGCTTTGAGAAAATCTATTAATTAACTTTAAAAAGTTGCATTCCTATCAGCTGCAGTAGATGGAAACTGCTAAAATAATCTCAAAAAAGAAATACCACAGTCATCTCAGTATCAAAGAATTATAGAACTAAAAGACACCCAAAGAAAAATATCTACTCTAGTCTCAAAGGTTTCTCAGGAGAGATATTCTACCACTTTCCAATTCTAGGATTTAATTACTTTCTGAGCCAGTGAACTACCCTGTATATTAATAATTCTGTCTTCTCTGAGGTAGAGAGTGAGTTGATCAATAGCTCCCTTAAATAACCATTTTGTACTAGAGTTTATTTCTTAAGTAAATTACCACTTTACTTTTTTGTCTGGTTCTGAATAAATGGATCCAACACCTTTAATCTTTTGTTACAAATGCAAGATATAATGAATTAATAGGAAGCTGGTGAACAAAAATAGTTAATCCATGGCAAGCCTGTCATTTAAAGTTTACATTTCTAATGTAGAAGCTGTCAAATTAAAAAAGATTGAATGTCTTAAGGAATATATTCAAGTAAAGGAAAATTTCTTTTTATTAATATATTGATCTTTACAACTTTGTTCTTACACTGGATTATGTTCACTTTTAAATAGTGAATAAAATTTTTGACTATCCTAAAATTAGTGCGACTAAACTCATGTTCAAAACCTAATTTAGTTCGCTCTTTTGATGATGTAAATACCAACAACTCTAATTTTTCAAATAAAATCTCTCTGTTGAAATAATCAAATGCCAAATACCCATTCTCAAGAAGAGGTAAAACCATAAAAGACAGTTACATGTTGACACAGGTTTGCTCAAGGGAAGATATAATAGAGAACCCCCACTGTATATAGCTCATTTCTGAAATAAGTCTGCAGATGAATTAAAATGTTAATGTTTGAACCTTTTTTAACTGCCAATTGTCCATGAAATGATAAATACCACTGAAGGCATGGTAATAAAATGTGCAACAAAATTATAAAGGGCGTAATTTCTGTGAACATGCGTTCTTTCTGAGTATAATAAATTCTACTCATCATAACCACAAGAGAACAAAAGAAATTTTATTTTCTTTTCACAGGAAGAATAAGCACTAGATCCTAGCATATTTCAAATCAATTTTATATTGTCTAGTATTCAATATTAAGAGCTATTTTATTATCTCAAAATTATTTTTTGTATTAATTTGTATTTCACTTATTTGGAAATCATGCATTTCTGTTTAAAATGATTCATGGAATCAAGATAAAGATCAGAATATATTTTTCCTCTATCTTTGTTGTGCTTAAAATTTATACCTCTCTCAATTTGTAGGTGTTAATCATGAGCACATTTTTTTCTCTCTTCTTTACTAGAAGACAGCTGTTGATACAAGGTTATGAGATTATGGCACTTTTACATAGTAAACTGAAAACTAGTAGCTTGACTCTTCAGTCATAAGTCTTCCTTTGATATCTTTTATCCTCTGTTGACAGTATATTTATCAATCACAAGACTGTCTAGAATGTCTTGCTTTATCAGGATATAAAAAAATCATCATTGCCATATCACTTCATATTAATTTAATTGTATATTGTCACCCTGCTTTTTAACTTATATGCAGAGTACATCATGAGGAACGCTGGGCTGGAAGAAGCACACGCTGGAATCAAGATTGCCGGGAGAAAATCAATAACCTCAGATATGCAGATGACACCACCCTTATGGCAGAAAGTGAAGAAGAACTCAAAAGCCTCTTGATGAAAGTGAAAGAGGAGAGTGAAAAAGTTGGCTTGTAGGTCAACATTCAGGAAACAAAAATCATGGCATCTGGTCCCATCACTTCATGGGAATTAGATGGAGAAGCAGTGGAAACAGTGTCAGACTTTATTTTTATGGGCTCCAAAATCACTGCGGATGCTGACTGCAGCCATGAAATTAAAAGATGCTTACTGGAGGGAGCAAGATGGTGGAGGAATAGGATGGCGAGACCACTTTCTCCCCCACAAATTCATCAAAAGAGCATGTGAAGCTGAGTAAATTCCACAAAACAACTTCTGAATGCCGTCAGAGGACATCAGGCACCCAGAAAAGCAGCCCATTGTCTTTGAAAGGAGGTAGGAAAAAACATAAAAGATAAAAAGAGAGACAAAAGAGGTAGGGACGGAGCTCCATCCTGGGAAGGGAGGCTTAAAAAAGAGAGGTTTCCAAACACCAGGAAACTCTTTCACTGGCAAGTCTGTGGTGAGCCTTGGAACCTCAGAGGGCCACATAACCAGGAGGAAAAAGAAAGAAATAATTAAAACCCACAAATTACCCGCCAAACAGTAACTCCCAGCGGAGAAGCAGTGCAGACGCCTGCATACGCCATTAACAAGCGGGGGCTGGGCAGGGAGGAGTCAGCTGAACTGTTTAGAGAAAGGACTGGGCCTGAATGCCGCGAGGGCAGTCTGGGGGAGCTGGCTGGAGATAGCAAAGCAGACTGTGGGGTAGCTACCCCATGAAAAGGTGAAAAGCCCTAACCTAAGACTCAGCCAGTCCTGCTCACAAAACAAAGGACTGAGCAGAGCTAGCCAGCTGCAGACGGCCCCATCCCCCGCCAAGACAGGCAGGGAGGGCAGCCAGAGCCGGAGGGGGCAACTGCGGCCCCGGAGAGGCATCCGATACCAAACTGCAGGCAGGCTTCGCTGCTAACCAAGACTTTATGGGTTTCTGACCAGTCAACATCTGCATGAGAAGGTGCACCGGCTATACACCCAGAAAACTGAGTGGGAGGGACCGGGGAGGTGATAAGTCACAGTGACTGCGCTCGCCAAACACCTGGTCACCTGAGCTGCTCGGAATGGAGAAGGCACAAAACGCAGGCCCAACCAAATCTGCGCCTTTGTGGAGTACCCGAGGACCTGAACCTGAGCCGCTCAGACCTGGGAAGTGCATGCAACCCAGCACTGGCTGCGGACAGCTCCCAGCAGAGCAACATAGAGCCTGAGGAGCATAAACAGGGAAAGCACATACACCACGAGCGGGAGCAATCCCATTGTAGCCGAGACACTGCGAGCACTCCCCACAGACACCAGTGACATTTGTTAGCAGCGTTGCTCCCTCCCCACAACAGGACTGAACAGGTGAGCCGAAAAAAAAAAAAAAAGAAAGAAAAAAAAATGTCCACCACTGCCCCCTGGTGTCGGGATGGGAATTAGACACTGAAGAGACCAGCAAACAGAAGAGCTTTAACAGAAGGAACGGCCTTGGAAGTAACAGATGGAGAAGTCTTGAGCCTACTGCAAGAATAAGACTGAAAATCAGAGGCAGAGGCTTAAGTCCAAATCCTGAGAACACCAGAGATCTCCTGTTCCAGGGAACATTAATTGATTGGTGCTCATCAAATGCCTCCATACATACACTGAAACCAGGCACCACCCAAGGGTCAACAAGTTTCAGTGAAAGACATACCACGCAAATTCTCCAGCAACACAGGAGAATAGCCCTGAGCTTCAATATACAGGCTGCCCAAAGCCACTCCAAACCCACTGACATCTCAAACTAATTACTGGACACTTCACGGCACTCAGAGAGAAGAAATCCAGCTCTACCCACCAGAACACTGACACAAGCTTCCCTAGCTAGGGAACCTTGACAAGTCACCCGTCCAACCCCACACACAACGAGGTAACTACATGATAAAGAGAACTCCACAAACTGCCAGAATGGAAAGGCCACCCCAAGCACAGCAAAATAAGCAAGATGAAGAGGCAGAGAAATACCCAGCAAGTAAAGGAACAGGATAAAGGCCCACCAACACAAACAAAAGAGGAAGATATAGGGAACCTACCTGATAAAGAATTTCGAATTTTAATTGTGAAAATGATTCAAAATCTGGGAAGCAAAATGGAATTACAGATAAATAACCTGGAGAAAAGGATTGAGAAGATGGAAGAAAGGTTTAATAAGGAATTAGAGGAAATAAAAAAGAGTCAATATATAATGAATAATGCAATAGATTAGATCAGAAACACTCTCGAGGGAACAAACTGTAGAATAACGGAGGCAGAAGACAGGATAAGCGAGCAAGAAGACAGAATTGTAGAAATAAATGAAACAGAGAGGGAAAAAGAAAAACAAATTAAAAGAAATGAGGACAATATTAGAGACCTCTGTGACAATGTTAAATGCCCCAACATTCGAATCATAAGAGTCCCAGAAGAAGAAGACAAAAAGAAAGACCATGAGAGAATGCTTGAGGAGATAATAGTTGACAATTTCCCTAAAATGGGGAAGGAAATAATCACCCAAATCCAAGAAACCCAGAGAATCCCTAACAGGATAAACCCAAGGCGAAATACTCCAAGAAACATATTAATCAAATTAACAAAGATCAAACACAAAGAACAAATATTAAAAGCAGCAAGGGAAAAGCAGCAAATAACACACAAGGGGATTCCCATAAGGATAACAGCTGATCTTTCAACAGGAACTCTTCAGGCCAGGAGGGAATGGCAAGACATACTTAAAGTGATGAAAGAAAATAACCTACAGCCCAGATTACTGTACCAAGCAAGGATTTCATTCAAATATGAAGGAGAAATCAAAAGCTTTACAGACAAGCAAAAGCTGAGAGAATTCAGCATCACCAAACCAGCTCTCCAACAAATGCTAAAGGATCTTCTCTAGACAGGAAACACAGAAAGAGTGTATAAACTCTAACGCAAAGCAATAAAGAAAATGGCAATGGGATCATACTTATCAATAATCACCTTAAATGTAAATGGGTTGAATGCCCCAACCAAAAGACAAAGACTGGCTGAATGGATACAAAAACAAGACCCCCATATATGTTGTCTACAAGAGTCCCACGTCAAAACGAGGGACACATACAGACTGAAAGTGAAGGGCTGGAAAAAGATATTCCATGCAAATAGAGACCAAAAGAAAGCAGGAGTAGCAATACTCTTATCAGATAAAATAGACTTTAAAACAAAGGCTGTGAAAAGAGACAAAGAAGGAAACTACATAATGATCAAAGGATCAATCCAAGAATAGATATAACAATTATAAATATTTATGCACCCAACATAGGAGCACCGCAATATGTAAGAGAATTACTAACAAGTATGAAATGGGGTCACACAGAGTCGGACATGACTGAAGTGACTTAGCAGCAGCAGCAGCATGAAAGGGGAAATTAACAACAATGCAATAATAGTGGGACACTTTAATACCCCACTCACACCTATGGATAGATCAACTAAACAGAAAATTAACAAGGAAACACAAACTTTAAATGAAACAATAGACCAGTTAGACCTAATAGATCTCTATAGGACATTTCACCCCAAAACAATGAATTTCACCTTTTTCTCAAGCGCACACGGAACCTTTTCCAGGATAGATCACATCCTGGGCCATAAATCTAGCCTTGGTAAATTCAAAAAAATTGAAATCATTCCAAGCATCTTTTCTGACCATAATGCAGTAAGCTTAGATCTCAATTACGGGAGAAAAACCATTAAAAATGCCAACATATGGAGGCTGAACAACACGCTGTTGAATAATGAACAAATCATAGAAGAAATCAAAAGAGAAATCAAAATATGCATAGAAATGAATGAAAATGAAAACACAACGACCCAAAACCTCTGGGACACTGTAAAAGCAGTGCTGAGGGGAAGGGTCATAGCAATACAGGCACACCTCAAGAAACAAGAAAAAAGTCAACTAAATAAACTAACCCTACATCTAAAGAAACTAGAAAAGGAAGAAATGAAGAACCCCAGGGTTAATAGAAGGAAAGAAATCGTAAAAATTAGGGCAGAGATAAATGCAAAAGAAACAAAAGAGACCACAGCAAAAATCAACAAAGCCAAAAGCTTGTTCTTTGAGAAGGTAAATAAATTGACAAACCACTAGCCAGACTCATCAAGAAACAAAGGGAGAAGAACCAAATCAATAAAATTAGAAATGAAAATGGAGAGATCACAACTGACAACACAGAAATACAAAGGATTATTAGAGAATACTATCAGCAATTATATGGCAATAAAATGAATAACTTGGAAGAAATGGACAAATTCTTAGAAAAATGCAACTTTCCAAAACTGAACCAGGAAGAAATAGAAAATCTGAACAGACCCATCACAAGCACGGAACTAGAGGCTGTCATCAGAAATCTTCCAGCAAACAAAAGCCCAGGTCCAGAGGGCTTCACAGCTGAATTCTACCAAAAATTTAGAGAAGAGCTAACACCTATTCTACTCAAACTCTTCCAGAAAATTGCTGAGGAAGGGAAACTTCCAAACTCATTCTATGAGGCCACCATCACACTAATCCCAAAACCTGGTAAAGACCCCACAAAAAAAGAAAACTACAGGCCAATATCACTGATGAACATAGATGCAAAAATCCTTAACAAAATTCTAGCAATCAGAATCCAACAACACATTAAGAAGATCATACATCATGACCAAGTGGGCTTTATCCCAGGAATTCAAGGATTCTTCAATACCCGCAAATCAATCAATGTAATACACCACATTAACAAACTGAAAAATAAAAATCATATGATTATCTCAATAGATGCAGAGAAAGCCTTCAACAAAATTCAGCATCCATTTATGATAAAAACCCTCCAGAAAGTGGGAATAGAAGGGACATACCGCAACATAATAAAAGCTATATATGACAAACCCACAGGAAACATTATCCTCAATGGTGAAATACTGAAAGCATTTC
The DNA here is from genome assembly GCF_049115385.1 of Moschus berezovskii. Taxonomy (NCBI): domain Eukaryota; kingdom Metazoa; phylum Chordata; class Mammalia; order Artiodactyla; family Moschidae; genus Moschus; species Moschus berezovskii. The sequence continues at coordinate 59,090,654 of NC_142460.1, forward strand.
CCCTGAAGTCAGGAACAAGACAAGGGTGCCCATTCTTACCACTACTATTTAACATAGTTCTGGAAGTTTTGGCCACAGCAATCAGAGCAGAAAAAGACAAAAAAGGAATCCAAATTGGAAAAGAAGAAGTAAAACTTTCACTGTTCGCTGATGACATTTTCCTCTACACAGAAAACCCTAAAGACTCTACCAGAAAATTACTAGAGCTAATCAATGATTACAGTAAAGTTGCAGGATATAAAATCAACACACAGAAATCCCTTGAATTCCTATACACTAAAAATGAGAAAATAGAAAGAGAAATTAAGGAAACTATTTCATTCACTGTTGCAACGAAAAGAATTAAATACCTAGGAATATATCTACCTAAAGAAACAAAAGACTTGTACATAAAAAAATATAAAACACTGGTGAAAGAAATCAAAGAGGACACTAATAGATGGAGAAATATACCGTGTTCATGGATTAGAGGAATAAATATTGTGAAAATGAGTATACTACCCAAAATAATTTATACATTCAATGCAATCCCTATCAAACTACCAACAATATTTTTCACAGAACTAGAAAAAATAATCTCACAATTTGTATGGAAATACAAGAAACCTCAAATAGCCCAAGCAATCTTGAGGAAGAAGAATGGAATTGGGGGAATTAACCTGCCAGACTTCAGGCTGTACTGCAAAGCCACAGTCATCAAGACAGTATGGTACTGGCATAAAGACAGAAATATAGATCAATGGAACAAAATAAAAAGCCCAGAGATAAATCCACACACCTATGGGCACCTTATCTATGACAAAGGAGGCAACAATATAAAATGGAGAAAAGACAGTCTCTTTAACAAGTGGTGCTGGGAAAACTGGTCAGCCACTTGTAAAAGAATGAAACTAGAACACTTCCTAACACCATACACCAAAATACACTCAAAATAGATTAGAGAACTAAATGTAAGACCAGAAACTATAAAACTCCTAGAAGAGAACATAGACAAAACACTCTCCAACATAAATCACAGCAGGATCCTCCAAGACCCACCTCCCAGAATATTGGAAATAAAAGCAAAAATAAATGAATGGGACCTAATTAAAATCAAAAGCTTCTGCACAGCAAAGGAAACTATAAGTAAGGTGAAAAGACAGCCTTCAGAATGGGAGAAAATAATAGCAAATGAAGCAACTGACAAAGGATTAATTTCAAAAGTATACAAGCAATTCCTGCAGCTCAATTCCAGAAAAATAAATGACCCAATCAAAAAGTGGGCCAAAGAACTAAACAGACATTTCTCCAAAGAAGACATACAGATGGCTAACAAACACATGAAAAAATGCTCAACATCCCTTATAATCAGAGAAATGGAAATCAAAACCACAATGAGATACCATTTCACACCAGTCAGAATGGCTGTTATCCAGAAGTCTACATGCAATAAATGCTGGAGAGGGTGTGGAGAAAAGGGAACCCTCTTACACTGTTGGTGGGAATGCAAACTAGTACAGCCACTATGGAGAACAGTGTGGAGATTCCTCAAAAAACTGGAAATAGAACTGCCATATGATCCACCAATCGCACTCCTGGGCATACGCACCGAGGAAACCAGAAGTGAAAGAAACACATGTACTCCAATGTTCATTGCAGCACTGTTTATAATAGCGAGGACATGGAAGCAACCTAGATGTCCATCTGCAGACGAATGGATAAGAAAGTTTGGTACATATATACAATGGAGTATTTTTCAGCCATCAAAAAGAATGCATTTGAATCAGTTCTAATGAGGTGGATGAAATTGGAGCCTGTTATACAGAGTGAAGTAAGCCAGAAAGAAAAATATCAATACAGTATACTAACGCATAAATATGGAATTTAGAAAGATGGTAACCTTAACCCTGTATACAAGACAGCAAAAGAGACATAGGTGTATAGAACAGTCTTTGAGACTCTGTGGGAGAGGGTGAAGCTGGGACGATTTGGGTGAATGGCATTGAAGCATGTATATTATCATATGTGAAATGAATCACCAGTCCAGGTTCGACACATGATACAGGATGCTCGGGGCTGGTGCACGGAGATGACCTGGAGGGAGGATATGCGGAGGAGGGAAGTGGGAGGGGGTTCAAGAAGGGGAACACATGTACACCCGGGACAGATTCATGTTAATGTATGGCAAAACCAACCAATATATTATTGTAAAGTAATTAGCCTCCAATAACAATAAAAATAATTTTTAAAAAAAGAAAAAATAAATAGAATGCATTTGAATCAGTTCTAATGAGGTGGATGAAACTGGAGCCTATTATAAAGAGTGAAGTAAGCCAGAAAGAAAAACACCAATACAGTATACTAACACATATATATGGAATTTAGAAAGATGGAAATGATAACCCTGTATACGAGACAGCAAAAGAGACACAGGTGTATAGAACAGTCTTTGGGACTCTGTGGGAGAGGGCGAGGGTGGGATGATTTGGGAGAATGGCATTGAAACATGTATATTATCATATGTGAAACGAATCACCAGTCCAGGTTCGACTCATGATGCAGGATGCTCAGGGCTGGTGCACAGGGATGACCCAGAGGGAGGATAAGGGGAAGAGGGAAGTGGGAGGGGGGTTCAGGAAGTGGAACTCATATAAACCCAGGGCAGATTCATGTCAATGTATGGCAAAACTAACCAATATAATATTGTAAAATAAAAAAATTAAAATTAAAAAAAAAGACACTCCTTGGAAGGAAAGTTATGAACAGCCTAGATAGTATATTAAAAAGCAGAGACATTACTTTCCAATAAAGGTCCGTCTAGTCAAGGCTATGGTTTTTCCCGTGGTCATGTATGGATGTGAGAGTTGGACTGTGAAGAAAGCTGAGCGCCGAAGAGTTGATGCTTTTGAACTGTGGTGTTGGAGAAGACTCTTGAGAGTCCCTTGGACTGCAAGGAGATCCAACCAGTCCATTCTAAAGGAGATCAGTCCTGGGTGTTCATTGGAAGGACTGATGCTAAAGCTGAAACTGTAATACTTTGGCCACCTCATGAGACGAGTTGACTCACTGGAAAAGACTCTGATGCTGGGAGGGATTGGGGGCGGGAGGAGAAGCGGACGACAGAGAATGAATGGCTGGATGGCATCACCGACTTGGTGGACATGAATTTGAGTGAACTCCAGGAGTTGGTGATGGACAGGGAGGCCTGGTGTGCTGTAATTCATGGAGTTGCAAAGTCAGACACAACTGAGCGACTGAACTGAACTGATTAATCTAGTTGCAAAGTGTTATGGTATTAATAAAATCTTCTGAAAGACCTTTCCTTAATGACGTCAGAGAATGTATGAAGAAGGGCTAGTTGAGGCAAATTGGGTTCTCTGGGAAGCAGATGACAAGATAAAGTTAGTTGTGTGAAGGATTTTATGAATGACACCCATGGAAGGAAAGGAGGGGAAGCAGGACAGGATGAGACCTTGTTGACACTGCAAGGTCTTTTTTAGCCCAACATGGAAGAACAGAGCAAGGGTTGCCAATTAGAGGAGTCCTGTGTGGAGAGGGAATGTCTAGGTTCAAATCAGAATTGCTGTTCAATGAGCACCACCTTAAACAATCATTGGTTGAAACTCACTCTAAAGCAGAAAGAACTTTGCTTTGAAATCTGAGATGAACATTTTGAATGAGTTAACAGCTAGAGGCCATCAGCTAATCAACACTGATTACAAGCAAGGATCTGTGTGGCTCATTTCTGCCATAGTCCACTCTTTGGGCCATGTAGCTTAACCTCTCCACACAGATTCAATGAGCAGCTCATTCAAGCACTGATGAGATTTTTTTCCTGAGGGAAAACTTGGAATAAGAGGGGCAAAAACCCTCCTGCAGTTGGTCTCGAGACTGGAACTGGCACTCACTACTATCTACAATAAATTTTCCTTGCCAAACTTCTGTTAATCTTGATAGCTTACCTCATAGAATGATCCAGACCTCATTCCTTAAGATTCTGAACCCTTGGCAGCATTCCTTAAGATTCTGATCCTCTTCAGGTCAGAATTGCTGTTCATTCATAGTTATGACTGCTTACCCAATTCATTCAGTTGTATACTCTAAGATGGTACTTCAGCTACACCTACATCAGGTAATTCTAATGTTCTGTCACGCTGCTATCTTGTTGAAGGTGAATGTGACTTGTAGATGCCATGTTTATGGGGCTCCTTCCACATGCATTTTCCACTGTAAAGTAGTCTCCCTGTTTATTTATGGCCCCCAAATTCCAATTCTACCAGGGCCCAGCAGCATGCCAGTAGCTATATTTTGAAGCATATGTAATTCTCTGCTAGAGCTGACATGGTTTTAGTCCAGGAACCCAGGGCTCCATTTGTGATTTTTCCAGTATTACTCTCCATAAAATCCACATTGAATATTTTCCACCACTGAAATCTCTAACACAGTATGGTATGCTGGATCATATGATCTGAGTGGCAGGACTGCTTGCACTGCAGGATGACCTGGTGCCAGACCTTCTTTGCTCCAGGTCTCATTCAAACTGTCAGCCTCCTATATCACCCTATTTCTGGGCCAGAAGAACATTTCTAGGTATGGAATATGGTATTGGTAGAATTTTAGAGGCCTTCTGAGCAGTGAGTTTCATTTTTGGTACAAAAGGATAAAAGATACAGCAAAGTGTCCTTTGTTTTGAAGTGGAGGGATTGGCATATCCCTGGCTGTTGGTCTTCTAATTTTTTTTCTTCTTGCTGAAGTAACAGATTCCTAATTCATCATGTAGTTTAACTCCTACCTTTAGGAGCTAATGTCATTTAAAATGATCACATAGACAGCTCTTGCTCATCCTGCCTAATTATTATTATAATGAATCAACATGATATTTTGTGAAAATATCTTTTGGGGATATATTAAGAGGATAGAGTGTCCAGCCACGGGGCAAAGCTAATAAATGCTGTAGTACATTCTAAGTGAATGTGAATTGTTCTTGATTTTCTTTCCTGATAAATAATAAAACTCTAAATCATTGACTGCTTAGTAGGTTTCTGAGGCTCTATTAATCTGCCCTAGTAACAACGTCAGACCTGACAGTTCAGTTATGATTAAACCTATAATTGATTTTGTGGTGGTCTATACTGACTCTTCCTGGTCAATTCAATTTTGGCAGAGTCCAGATTTTTGGATTAAAACCACAATGAGATATCACCTCACACCTGTCAAAATGGCTGTCATGAAACTGTATACAAATAACAAATGTTGTTGAGGATGTGGAGAAAAAAAAAAACCCTCATATACTATTGGTGGGAATGTAAATTGGTGCAGCCACTGTGAGAAACAGTATGGAGGTTCCTCAAAAAACTAAAAATAGAATACCATATGATCCAACAATTCCACTCCTTGGTAAATATCTGAAGAGAACAAAGGCACTAATTTGAAAATATATACACATGCACCCCAATGGTCATAGTCAAGATATGAAAGTAATCTAAGTGTCCATCAACAGATGAATGGATAAAGAGTGATTGTATTGTTTGCATTGTATTTTATTTTTATATTGTATTGTTCAGTCACTAAGTTGTGTCCAAATCTTTGTGACCCCATAGACTGGAGCATGCCAGATTTCCCTTTCCTTCACCACCTCCCAGAGTTTGCTCAAACTCATGTCCATTGTATCAGTGATGCCATCCATCCATCTCATCCTCTGTCATACCAATCTCCTCCTGCCTCCAATCTTTCTCAGCATCAGAGTCTTTTCCAATGAGTCAGCTCTTCACATCAGGTGGCCAAAGTATTGGATATAAACATACATATAATGGAAATTTCAGTTCAGTCACTCAGTCATGTCCAATTCTTTGCAACCCCAAGGATTGTAAAACACCAGGCCTCCTTATCCAGCACCAACTCCTGGAGTTTACTCAAACTCACGTCCATTGAGTTGGTGATGCCATCCAACCATCTCATCCTCTGTCATCCCAATCTCCTCTTGCCTTCAATCTTTCCCAGAATCAGGGTCTTTTCAAATGAGTCAGTTCTTCTCATCATGTGGCCAAAGTATTGGAGTTTCAGCTTTAGCATCAGTCCTTCCAATGAACAGTCAGGGCTGACTTCCTTTAGGATGGGCTTGTTCGATCTCCTCGCAGTCCAAGGGACTTTCAAGAGTCTTCTCCAACACCACAGTTCAAAAGAATCAATTCTACAGTGCTCAGCTTTCTTTATAGTCCAACTCTCACATCCACACATGACTACTGGAAAAACCATAGCCTTGACTAGACGAAGCTTTTTTGGCAAAGTAATATCTCTGCTTTTAAATATGCTGTTTAGGTTGGTTATAACTTTTCTTTCAAGGAATAAGTGTCTTTTAATTTAATGGGTGCAGTCACCATCTGCAGTGGAAAACTACTCAGCATTAAAAATGAAATTCTGCCATTTGCAACACATGAATGGGTGGAGAGGATATTATTCTTAGGGAAATAAATCAGAACAAGAAAGACAATACTGTGTGTTATAACTTACATGTGGAATCTAAAAAATAGAACAAATGAATGAATATAATAAAACAGACTCACAGATGTAGAGATCAAACTAGTGGTTACTAGTGGGAAGGGGAAAAATAGGGATAGGGGATTAAAAGGCAAAAACTATGTATGAAAAGCTACCAGGATGTATTGTACAGCACAGGGAGTATGGCCAATATTTTATAATAACTTTGAATGGAGTTTATCGATAAAAATATTGAAGCACTGTGTTGTACACTTAAACTAATATAATATTATAAATCAACTATACTTCAATTTAAAAAAGAAATATGATAAAAATCAATTCCCTTATACTTTTGAAATCTTATGGCATATCATTTATCTGTACTTTTTTTCTGTGGCCTATTCCCCCAGAAGTGATACTATACAATCCTAATCACAGAGGTAGTTTCAGAGGCTTACCCCTGGCCCTCACCACTGTTATAGCTTTTACCCCCTTGCCCAAGGATCCAATGTGAGCATTACTAAAACTACCAACTGTGTAAATCCCCCCTCCAAATGCATCTGGGGACCATACAAATGATGAAAACTTGGATTTATAGACCCAAGTCACCTAGGGTAGGCTGGAATTAGACCAAGACTTCATTTATTATTTGACACATGTTCCCACTCTTACCAGGGGCCATGATAAAGCTTGAGGTCTGCAAGTATCACTGTCAACTGAAAACTGTCCAATAATCTCTGAAACTCCTCTTAACCCAGGCTATAATCACTGAAGTAAGAAGCCATAGGTAGCCTTCAATCTGAGGAAGATCTGGGGGAATCATAACAGTATATGTTGGATATGGTATTTTGGGTCCTTCCTCTGGGATTCAGGTCATCTAACCAGTCAGCATGTTCTGGCCCAGGTTTGAAAACCATCCCAGATTTGGAAACTGTACAAAGTATTTTAGTTTTTATTGGAGTGACTGTTTTCAGCTTTCAGCTTGACATCTACACACACCCACCCACCCCTACCCCTCAAACACACATTTTAGTGGTACATTTGTTAGCTGCCATTTATTTGACCCCTAGGGATACTATGGTCCTTGAAACATCCCCATGGCTCTGTATGTGTTAGGTGCCCTTAGCCAAGGGAGCCTCTCCAATCTGTCTGTGATTATTATCATTACAACCCCCTGATTTCTTTCCTGGTAGCTCAGTTGGTAAAGAATCTGCCTTCAATGCAGGAGGTCCTGGTTCGATTCTTGGGGTTGGGAAGATCTGCTGGAGAAGGGATAGGCTACCCACTCCAGTATTCTTGGGTTTCCTTGGTGGCGCAACTGGTAAAGAATCTGCCTGTAATGTGTAGACCTGGGTTTGATCTGTGAGTTGGGAAGATCCCTTGGAGAAGGGAAAGGCTACCCACTCCAGTATCCTAGCCTGGAGAATTCCATGGACTTTATAATTTTTGAGGTCGCAAAGAGTTGGACACAACTGATCAGCTTTCACTTTCAGTTTCAACATAGATACCTGGACCCTGCTTCTTTGGGATCATATCATTGTTTTCATTGTTTTCAGCAACCCAAGCAAGAGACAACCTGTCTACCATTAGCCCTGACCTAGAGAGGAGAGCTGCAACTGAAGTTCCTAACTGCCCTGCCTTGAAGTATTTTTCTCATGAGTGTGTTTCTGATAGACTTTGTGAATGGTGCAAGTTGGAGGCCATGGAATAAAATTCTCTGCATATTCTCATAATTCTCTGAGTGACCTCATATAATCTTTGTTGTTGTTTAGTCGGTAGGTTGTGTCTGATTTTCTGTGACCCCCTGGACTGTAACTCCACTAGATGTTTCTGTCCATGGTATTTTCCAGGCAAGAACATTAGAGTGGGTTACCATTTTGTTCTCCACAGGATCTTCGCAGCTCAGGAATTGAACCCACGTGACTGGCATTGGAAGGCACATTCTTTACCACTGAGCCATGTTATAAGCCCTTCAAGTGTGCCCACTTTCCTTGACCTTTAATCCCCTTCCTATCTCTGCTGGCAATGAAGGCATTTTAATCTCACTCAGTGTGGGCCATTACGTTTTCTAAGTTTCTAGATCCAGCAAATTTGCCATGTGCCCTGGGAAATCTTGTCAGGGAGTTAAATCCTGTTTACTGAGATGGTGCTCTGAGTCAACAAACTACTTCAGTTCCTTCCATCAGGCACCCTCACATCCCTGTTTCACTGTTCCTAGTGATAGATGCTTTCTTTTACCAGCACTGACTTTAGGATCTAGTCTCTCTGCTTTCCTATCAGTCCCAGCATGGCATGGCTGGGTTATGCAACCACTTAACTCTAACTACCAGTCTTCAGGTGAAAAGGTGGGGGTATTTCCATAAGGTAGAAAGTATGCCTTGTGAGAAACAGTACCTGTATTTTCTGAGGTAAGTGCCAACTCTAAACAGAGAGAGGGAGGATAGATCAGTTCTTTGTTTCAAGTGGTTTAGAAAAATATGAGGAGTCAGAGTCTTTGGAAACAGTCACACAGATGTCCTCAAATAATGGGTCAAAGGCCCAACTTTTCCTAACTTGGGTCCTGACTTTGGCACAACAGACCTACCTCAATTGTTTCAAAGATCTTTGAAATTCAGCCACTTGCAGTAAAATTCTTATGCTAACCTTCACCTTCTATTTTTCTTCTGTGTGAGATGGAACATCTTTGTATTCCCAGAGACTGGTTCTCACACTAAGTTTTCAGTTCTTAGTACTTGCTTTCAACTTTTTGTTATCTGCCTGCAGGAATAAATGCAGCTTAGTGACAATATCCAATGCCTCAGTCCTTATATCTGTTATTTACTTTGCATGTTTCAAATGTCTGAATCATGGCAAGGGCCAGGATAGTTCTGTCCTCTATCAGGCCAAATCAGCACACCTTCAGTGAATGGTTGAACACTGGGACTGCCACCTTTTCTCAGGGCAACGACACTTACCACAGGTCCTATCTTGAACAGGATTTGAGTGATCTATTCTCCTATCTGCCACAACAGATTTTTAAGGTTAGAATATCCAGATGCTTTGCTCCTTTCCCCATCTCTCTTCTATAGAATATGTAATGTAAGATTAAAACAGGAGACAAAACCGGAGAACCATATTTTAAAGCACAGCTACCATGGTATTATTATGTTCTTGGCCAGAGTCTTACAAAACAAGCATGCTATATTAGTTTTTACTGCTACTTTAATGAATTCCACACATTTAGGGGCTTAAATCAACACAAATTTACTATCTTACAGTTACAGAGGTTCAGTTCAGTTCAGTCGCTCAGTCGTGTCCGACTCTCCGCGACCCCATGAATCACAGCATGCCAGGCCTCCCTATCCATCACCAACTCCCGGAGTTCACTTAAACTCATGTCCACAGAGCCGGTGATGCCATCCAGCCATCTCATTCTCGGTCGTCCCCTTCTCCTCCCGCCCTCAACCTTTCCCATCATCAGAGTCTTTTCCAGTGAGTCAACTCGTCGCATGAGGTGGCCAAAGTATTGCAGTTTCAGCTTTAGCATCAGTCCTTCCAATGAACACCCAGGATTGATCTCCCTTAGAATGGACTGGTTGTATCTCCTTGCAGTCCAAGGGACTCTCAAGAGTCTTCTCCAACACCACAGTTCAAAAGCATCAATTCTTCGGCGATCAGCTTTCTTCACAGTCCAACTCTCACATCCATACATGACCACGGGAAAAACCATAGCCTTGACTAGATGGACCTTTGTTGGCAAAGTAATGTCTCTGCTTTTTAATATATTATCAAGGTTGGTCATAACTTAGTTAAAGGGTCTAAAATCAAAGAATCTGGAGGGTTATGTTCCTTCTGGAAGTTCTAGGAAAAAATCCATTTCCTTGCCTTCTTTCTTTTATAAGCTTCTGTGAGACAGCTGTATTCTTTGGTTCATGGCACCATTTTCATTTTTAAAACCAGCAATGGACACTCCCCCCCTCTCTCTGCTTCTGTGATCATCTTGCCTTTTATTTTTTTAGCATTTCCCCTTTAGCTTCCCTCTTATAAGGACCCTTGTGATTACCGTGGTTCCACTCAGACAATGCAGGGTAATTTCTCTATCTTCAGATCCTTTCCATATACAACAGAAAGCATTTTAAGATATTAACTTGGATATGTTTTTTGTACCTTTTTTATGACAATTCCCATTCAGATCCTATTAGAGAGTTCCTATACTTTCTTAAGGATAAGGTTATAAATAAAACAAAATTTCAGTGTTGAAACTGGATTCAGATGCATGTTCTTGAAATCATAGCAGAAGTTGCTGTGACTAAAGTGTTTGAGAAAGAAAGACATTGTTTGTTTTTTCATGTTGATACATTTAATTCTAAAAATTTCAAAGGTCAGCTGGAAATGCCAGGACCTCATCATGGATCTGTGCACAAGAGGCTTTGATATCCAAGAACAAGTGGCAATTTCACAAAATGAGTAAAACCGCAGTGGATGTGTTCTGATAATCTATCTTTCTGATGCCAGAGCTGCATGTAAGGTCCTAGGGTTCTGGATCATATCTGGGAAAGAACTGAAAGAAAAGAGGAAGAGAGGAGGGTTTCTGCATTGATGCTGTATTTATGCAATAAGAAAGTAACACTTTACCATTGCTAATAAATATAAATAATATAAATGTTTGATAATACATAAAATGATACCATTGAGCAAAACAGGAAGGCTTTTTATAGATTTATACAGAAATTTTATTTTTTGTTGAGCTAGATATGTTTTCTAGCACTGGAACAATTTAATATATTGAAAAATTCTGTAAAGCAGATGTGATTGCTATTTCAATGATTATTTGATTGAAATTTAGAGAGGTATTGCAGCCAGTGAATAATGTTGGAAAGCAGCTCTCCATGGTCCTTCTGAATCTCTAAACTTTTTGTGGAGAAGCATGAACATTTTTTGTTCCAAACTATCTATTCAAGGATGGCACCACCCTAATGGCAGAAAGCAAAGAGAAACTGAAGAGCTTCTTGATGAAGGTGAAAGAGGAGAGTGAAAAAGTTGGCTTAAAACTCAACATTGAAAAAGCTAAGATCATGGAATCCAGTTCTATCACTTCATGGAAAATAGAGGGGAAAACAATGGAAACAGTGACAGACTTTATTTTCTTAGTCTCCAGAATCACTGCAGATGGTGACTGCAGCCATGAATTTAAAAGACGCTTACTCCTTGGAAGAAAAGCTATGACAAACCTAGACAGAGTGTAAAAAGGAGAGACATCCCTTTGCTGACAAAGGTCCATACAGTCAAAGTTATGGTTTTTCCAATAGTCATGTATAGATGTGAGAGTTGGACCATAAAGAAAGCTGACCACTGAAGAACTGATGCTTTTAAACTGTGGTGTTGGAGAAGACTCTTGAGAGTCCTTTGTACAGCAAGGAGATCAAAACAGTCAATCCTGAAGGAATCGGAAATAGATGGGGAAACAGTGGAAACAGTGTCAGACTTTGTTTTTTTTGGGGGGGGGGCTCCAAAATCACTGCAAATGCTGACTGCAGCCATGAAATTAAAAGACACTTACTCCTTGGAAGGAAAGTTATGACTAACCTTGATAGCATATTAAAAAGGAGAGACATTACTTTGTCAACAAAGGTCCATCTAGTCAAGGCTATGTTTTTTCCAGTGGTCATGTATGAATGTGAGAGTTGGACTATTAAGAAAGCTGAATGCCGAAGAATTGATGCTTTTGAACTGTGGTGTTGGAGAAGACTCTTGAGAGTCCCTTGGACTGCAAGGAGATCCAACCAGTCTATTCTAAAGGAGATCAGTCCTGGGTGTTCATTGGAAGGACTGATGTTGAAGCTGAAACTCCAATACTTTGGCCACCTCATAAGAAGAGTTGACTCATTGGAAAAGACTCTGATGCTGGGAGGGATTGAGGGCAGGAGGAGAAGGGGACAACAGAGGATGAGATGGCTGGATGGCATCACCAACTCAATGGACATGAGTTTGAGTGAGCTTCAGGAGTTGTTGATGGACAGGGAGGCCTGGCGTACTGTGATTCATGGGGTTGCTAAGAGTCATATATGACTGAGCGACTGAACAGAACTGAACTGATTCATTGGAAAGACTGCTGTTGAAGCTGAAACCCCAATAATTTGGCCACCTGATGGGAAGAGTCAACTGAATGGAGAAGACCCTGATGCTGGGAAAGATTGAAGGCAGGAGGAGAAGGCGGTGACATAGGATGAGATGGTTGGATGGCATCACCAACTCAATGGATATGAGTTTAAGCAAACTTCAGAAGATAGTGAAGGACAAGGAAGCCTGATGTGCTATAGTCCATGGGATAGCAAAGGGTTGGACATGACTGAGCAACTGAACAATTGCAAGAGTCTATTCAAGGATGTTGGTATAGCAAACAGCCTTGGAAGATAGAAACAGCATCATCTTCTTCCAGAGCAAAAGATTTGTTTTCAGACTAGGAAAATTATGATAATGTCTCTGTACAGGGAACATTTGGGGCAGGTTTCACACCAACAGCTCATAAGATAGGGACTTCTTAAGCTCTGAGTTCCTCACTACGATGTGAACCTACTGTTTGTATTCTATTTGTACCTCTCAGTGTGGCAGTCTAGGCCCAGGGTCAAGAGGAACACATGTGAACATGAAGTTCATGATGCCTTCTGTGCTTTGCAATAAAATCTCCTCTGTCTTTGACTCAATAGTTTCATGTCTTTCTCCACTAATGATGACACTGTGACAGGCTAAGTTGTTAGCTTGCAAGCAGAGTAAAATTTCAGATCACTCATAGTTTCTTGAGTATAGTAGAAGCAAGATTGCAATTTTGGCCATTTCCAACTCAATGCACATGGGCTTGGGTGGACTCCGGGAGTTGGAGATGAACAGGGAGGCCTGGCGTGCTGCAGTTCATGGGGTCGCAAAGAGTCGGACACAACTGAGCGACTGAACTGAATTGAACTCTAGAACCTGGACTTGAAACCAAGCATTTGAGTATAATCAGTCAATTTCTACTGAGGGAATCAGCTAAAATGAAATTAGCATAAATATGGTGAGCAAATTTGCCCATTCTCTCAGCAAAATCAGACTTTGATCTTTCATTTTGATAATAGGAAAATTTATTTACTTCATAAGCAACTTTACCAATACTTTTTGTTTTCAAGGTATAATCGGTGAAACACTACACTAGAAGAAGTAAATCCTGGCCAAGAAAATTGTAAGGAAAAAGCCACCTTGGTACAACTTATCTTTCTTGAAAAGTGTGTTAGTCACCCAGTTGTGTCTGACTTTTTGTGACCCTATGGACTCTAGCCTATCAAGCTCCTCTGTGGGATTTCCCAGGCAAGAATACTGGAGTGGGTACCCATCTCTTCTTCAGGGGATATTCCCAACCCAGGGATCAAACCCAGATCTCCTGTATTGCAGGAAGATTTTTTACCATCTGAGCCACCAGGGGAATCCTTATTCTTCTTAGAAATGTTTGATACATTAGTACTTAAACTTTCTGAGAAATCTTATAATAAAGAAGTTTGACTTCTTTATTTGGAATCTTATTTCAAATATCCCAGATTATTTGATAGCAAAATTTCTCCTCTCCTGTATGGATCTAGGATCCCAGTGAACACATTTTGAGAATCACTGATTGGGATAGATGCATCTTCTCAGCCTATCCTCATCCTGTTATCACAAGGCTTTGAATAGCTTCTAGTTTAAATGGTCGTACCTGTACTAACAGAGAAAAGGAAAGATTTGTGAGTCTACACTTGGGCTGCAGCAATTATTCTGAGCCTTAGATTCCCAATAAAATCGTCGTGATGCTAAAAAGTTGATATTTTTAAAACTCCCTAGGCTAGTATAATATGTAGCCAGAGTTAAGTGCCATGTGATAGAGCAGTAAAGCAGGAACTCACTCCTGGGGAAATCATAAAGAAAGTATAGAGTCCATATATTATTCTGTCAGTATAGTAACTGCTAGCCACTTGCTACTTTATAAATTTTAGTTTAAATTAATATAATTAAATGAAATTTAAGCTCTATTTCTGTCATTCTTAGTCACACTCCACATACTCCATTAGCTACATACAGCTAGTGCTATAGTGTTAAATATTATATATATATTATAACATATATATGTATACATAATATATATACACAATGTATCATATATACATATACATATATTATAACATATAAATTTTATATATAACATAATGTTTCCATCATCACAGAAGGTTCTGTTGGTCAGTGCTGCTATGTAAGCTACAGAGTTCTCCCCCAACATGGCCATAGCCAAACTTGGAAGTTCTAGGTTTGATTGTATTAAGGCAGTCAGTGCTCTTTCCTAAGGGGGACTACAGAGGATATGAATGGAAATTTTCATGGAATGTGTGTGATATATGTATATGTGGGTGCATGTGAGTATGCACACAGGTGTGTTCACGTGCTGTGGAAATAATTGTGATAGTATAATTCCTTTAGCCCTATGAAATGTATCATGCTCTAAATTCATGCTAATATAAGAAAAAATCGTAATGACTTAATATCCTTGGAACCCAACTTTAAGAATGTTTCCAAACAATCAGGACTGATTGTCTTAATATTGCTTCCCAAAAGACATTCTCTAAAGTTGTTATTTTTGGTTTTCTCCCTGAGGGTCCCTGATTTCTCTAATTCTTGTCCTGGAATCACCCCATAGTTAGAGAATAAGTCATGATCATTAATTAAATTCAGTTTTATAAGATATTGCCATTAGCTACAGGATCTAAAACTATAACCTAAATTTTTATTTAATATGTTCAAAAAGGGCTGGGAAAATATCTCAGGAAACAAATGAAAACAAGCAGAAGGAAATTATTTTGTGCTATAAAAACACCTAATTTTTATTTGTTTAGTCGTTAAGTTCTGTTGGGTACTTTTGTGACCGCATAGACTGTAGCTCATCAGACTCCTCTGTCCATGGAATTTCCCGCAAGATACTGGAGTGGAGTGGAGGGCCATTTCCTTCTCCAGATGATCTTCCCAACCCAGGAATAAAACCTTTGTTTCCTGAATTGGCAGGCAGGTTCTTTACCACAGTCACCAGGAAAGCCCACATTGTTTTGTTACATAAGAATTTTTTTTAAAACTTGTTGCAAAGATAGTTTTAATATTTAGCTATTCAGCATAAGCTGAAGATAAAAAGGGGTCCTCTATAAAAGTTTATGGTTGTCAAGTATGTGTCATTTAGTGAATGACATGAAATGTATAAAGAAAAAAATAATCCTTTTATGATCACTCATGTGATCTTTAAAACCAGGACTCACCTATAGGGAAGGGTGATTCGCTGTTTTCTTTCTATGGAAAACTTGAGAAGGGGAGAATCCAAGAATGTAATTTTCTGACTTTAACCCGGGTATATTAGCCACAAACTTTGATCAAATAGAAAATACAAATACTTTTGAATGATAAAACCTCCATTCTTGCTACTCTAATACTGTCTTCATCTTAGCAGAGAGAATAGTCCCTACCTCATTCTATGAAGTCCCTCCCTGTGTTAGTCACTCAGTTGTGTCTGACTCTTTGCCCCCCGAAGGACTGCAGCCCATCAGACTTCTCTGTCCATGGAATTCTCCAGGCAAGAATACCAGAGTGGGTACCCATTCCCTTCCCCAGGGGATCTTCCCAATCCAAGGATCAAATGTGGGTCTCCTGCATTGCAGGCAGATTCTTTACCATCTGAACCACCAGGGAAGCCAATTCTATGAAGTCAGAATTACCCTAATACCAAAGCAAAGACATTACAAGGAAACTACATAACAATATTTCACATGAACATTGATATAAAAACTCTCAATGAAACATTAACAAATAAAATTTGACAATGTATACAAAAATTATACACAACGCTCAAGTGGATTTGTCCCAGGTATTGCAGTCTCAGTTCAGCATTTTAAAACCAATTAATGTAATCTATTACATCAAAAAGATAGTGAAGAAAATTACATAATCATATCAATAGATATAGAAAAATCATTTGAAAAAATCTAATACCCACTCATAATAAAAACTCTGCAAACTAGTAATAGAGGGGAATTTCCTCAACTTGATAAAAATCCTCTACAAAATACTTAAAGGTAATATCATCCTGAATGGTAAGAATTTTGTAATTTCCCCACTAAGATTTGGAGCAAGGTATGGCAACCCACTCCAGTACTCTTGCCTGGAAAATCCCATGGACCAGGAAGCCTGGTAGGCTGCCGTCTATGAGGTCGCACAGAGTCGGACCTGACTGAAGCGACTTAGCAGCAGCATCAGCAGGGTGTCCTTTGTCACCACTGATTTTCAACATTGTATTAATACTCCTGGAAAATGCAATAAGACAGAAAAAGGAAATAGAATATATGTAGATTGGGAAAAGAAATTCTCTTTGTTTTCAGATAACCTGCTTGAATACATAGAAAACCCAAAAGAATGAACAAAATGACTACTCAAAATAATGAGTAGTTACACCAAGGCTGAAGGATATAAGGTTGATATACAACAGTTGATCATTTTCCCATGTATGAGCAATGAGCAAGTGGACTTTTATATTAAAATGTAATACTATTTATATGAGAATCTCAAATATGAAATACATAGGTATGAGTATAAGTAAATATATTTAAGATCTGTAGGAGGAAAATTACAAAACTTGCTGGAGAAGACTCTTGAGAGTCCCTTGGACTGCAAGGAGATCCAACCAGTCCATTCTAAAGGAGATCAATCCTGGGTTTTCATTGGAAGGACTGATGCTAAAGTTGAAACTCCAATACTTTGGCCACCTCATGCGACGAGCTGACTCACTGGAAAAGAGTCTGATGCTGGGAAGGATTGGGGGCAGAAGGAGAAGGGGACGACAGAGAATGAGATGGCTGGATGGCATCACCGATTCGATGGACATGAGTTTGAGTGAACTCCGGGAGTTGTTGATGGACAGGGAGGCCTGGCGTACTGTGATTCATGGGCTTCCAAAGAGTTGGACACGACTGAGCGACTGAACTGAACTGAACTGAAAGAGATATAGCAAAGAATCAATAAATGGAGAAACATTCAATTTTCATAAATAGACTTGAGATGTAAGTTTTACCCACACAAAATCTATAGATTCAATGCAATAACCTAAAATTTGGTTAGGTTATTTTGTGGATACTGATGTACTACTTCTAAGCTTCTAAATTATACTGATTATAAACTTCTAAACTTTCCTGAGAAATCTGTATACAGGTCAAGGAACAACAGTTAGAATTGGGCATGAAACAATGAAGTGGTTCCAAATTGGGAAAGGAGTACATCAAGGCTATATGTTGTCACCCAAAGTTTGGGAGAAGATATTTTCAAAAGACCTATTTGATAAAGGACTGCTATGCAAAATATACAAAGAACTGTTAAAATTGAGCAATAAGAAAGAAATAGTCCAATTTAAAATTGACCTATGATCTGAACTGGAAAAGGAAGTGGAAACCCATTCCAGTATCTTGCTTGAAGAATCTCATTAACAGAGGTGCCTGGTGGGCTGCAGTCCTTCGGGTTGCAAACAGTTGGACATGACTTAGCAATTAAATGACAACAACAAAGATCTGAATAGACAACACACCAAAGGAAATATGCAGATGGCAAATGAGCATACGAAAAGATACTCAGTGTCATATACAATCAAGGAATTAAAAATCGAAAGACAGCAGCGATATCACAGCACATCTATTAGAATGACTATAATCCAAAACACTAAATGCTAGCAAGAGTGGGGAGCAATGGTAATTCTTTTATTATTATTATTATTATTTTTTAATTTATCTATTTTAATTGGAGGCTAAGTACTTTATATTATTGTATTGGTTTTGCCATACATTGACTTGAATCTGCCTCGGGTGTACATGTGTTCCCCATCTTGAACCCCGCTCCCAACTCCCTCCCCATCCCATCCCTCTGGTTCATCCCAGTACACCAGCCCTGAGCTCATGTGCTGTTGGGCTGTTGGGAATGCAAAATGGTACAGCCACTTTAGAAGACAGTTCGGCTGTTTCTTGCACACTAAATATACTCTTACCATAGAATGCAGCAGTTGTGCCCCTGGAAACATACAATGGAATGATTTTTTGAGCTGAAATAAATGTGCTTCAAGCCATGAAAAGATATGGAAGATTCATAAGTACATTACTAAGTAATTAAAATCAGTCTGAAAAGTACATAGTGTATGATATCAACTATATAACATTTGGGAAAAGGCAAAGCTGTAGAAACAGTAAAAGGGTTAGTGGTAGTCAGAGCTTAGTTGTGAGGGAGGGAGGAATAAATAGGCAGGGCACAGAGGACTTTTAGAATAGTAAAACTACTTTGATACTGTATTGGTGTACACATGTTAAAAATTTGTCCAAACCCACAGAATGTACAAAACTGACAGTGAACCCTGTTGTGAACTATGGACTTTGGGTGATGATATGTCAATGTAAGTTCATCAACTGTAACAAATGGACCACTCTAGTGTGGAATTTTGATAGTGAAGAAGGCTATGCTTATGTAGGGACAATAGGGTATGTATATAGAAATCTCTATAATTTATATAACTATATTGAATTATCTCTGTAATTTCTAAATCTCTATAATTTACTATGCTGTGAACTCAAAACTGCTGCGTACAATAGAGTATATTAAAAATTTCATATTTTTTGCTTTTCATCTTCTATAAAGCCACACAGTTCAGAAAATTCAATTACATAGGGAATTAAAATATATATATATATATTACACACATATTATAGTTTTTCTAAACATTTATTGTGTGCTAAGTCACTTCAGTCTTGTCTGACTCTTTGCAACTCTATGGACTATAGCCTGCCAGGTTTCTCTGTCTATGGTTTGGAATGGGTTGCCATTCCCTTCTCCAGGGGATATTTCTGATCCAGGGATCGAACTCCTGCACTGACAGGTGGGTTCTTAACCATTAGCACCACCTGGGAAGTATTTATTAGGTTGATGCAAAAGTAATTGCAGTTTTGCATTGTTTAACTTTGCCTTTTGATATTGGAATATATTCATAAATAAATATGGTTATGTTATACATCATTTTAATGCACATTTCTTGCTTTATTGTTTATTTTTTTTTTTGCTAATGACTTATTACTTGCTGTTTATTTTATATTTATTTTAGTGTAAGGAAATGAAGTTAGACAAAAAGCAAATTTGAGCAATTTTCTTATTTGAGTTCAAATGGATCATAAAGCAGCAAAAACAACTCACAACATCAATAACACAATTGGCCCAGAAACTGCTAGTGAATGTACAGTGCCGTGGTGGTTCAAGAAGTTTTGCAAAGGAGATGAGAGACTTGAAGATAAGGAGAGTTGTGGTCAACCATTCAAAGTTGACAATGACCAACTGAAAGGGTCATTGAAGTTGATCCTCTTATAACTACAAGAGAAGATGCCAAAGAACCCAGCATTTGAAGCAAATTGAAAAGGTGAAAAAGCTCAATAAGTGGGTGCCTAATGAGCTGACAGAAACCTCAAAAAATTATCATTTTGTCTTCTCTTATTCTATGCAAAAACAATAAACCACTTCTAAATCAGATTGTGACATGTGATAAAAAGTGGATTTTTGATAACCAGTAATGACCAGCTCAGTGGTTGGACTAAGAAGCTCCAAAGCACTTCCCAAAGCCAAACTTGCATCAAACTCACACATGGGCACTGCTTGGTCATCTGGTACAAGTCTGATCAATTACAGCTTTCTGAACCCCAGGGAAACCATTACCTGAGATTTATGCTCTGCAGATCAATGAGATACACTGAAAACCACAACCCCTGTGGATGGCATTGGTCAATAGTATGGGCCCAGTTCTTCTCCATGACAATGCCCAACTGCACATAGCACAACCAATGCTTCAAAAGTTGATCGAATTGGGCTGTGAAGTTTTACCTTCTCCGGCATATTAACCAGAACTCTCACCAATCGACTACCACTTCTTCATGCATCTTGGTAGTTCTTTGTAGGGAAAATGCTTCCACAAACAGCAGGAGGCAGAAAATGCTTTGCAAGAGTCTAGAATCCTGAAACACAGATTTTTATCCTACAGGAATAAATAAATTTATTTCACATTGGCAGAAATGTGTTGATTGTAATGGTTCCTATTATGAAAGTGAAAGTGAAGTTGCTCAGTCGTGCCTGACTCTTTGCGACCCCGTGGACTGTAGCCTACCAGGCTTCTCTGTCCGTGGGATTCTCCAGGCAAGAATACTGGAGTGGGTTAGCGTTTCCTTCTCCAGGGGATCTTCCCAACCCAGGGATCGAACCTGGGTCTCCTACACTGGAGACAGACACTTTAACCTCTGAGCCACCAGGGAAGCCCGATTATGATTAATAAAAATGTGTTTGAACCTCGTTATAATGATTTAAAGTTTACAATCTGAAACCGCAATTACATTTGCATCAACTTAATGTCACAACTGAGCGACTGAACTGAACTGTATGTCAGCCAAACTAGTACAAATTTAGTAAGTGTTAAGTTAATGCTTTTCTGGGGGAATACGTACAATACATAAATTACACAGTATACATTTAGTACATATACTAAATCATACATTTAGTATATGGAGAGGGAAGTGGCAACCCACTCCAGTCTTCTTGTCTGGAGACTCCCAGGGACGGAGGAGCCTGGTGGGCTGCTGTCCATGGGGTCATACAGAGTTGGACGTGACTGAAGTGATTTAGCAGCAGCAGCAGCAGAAATAAGAAATAGAAAATAAGAATGAATTTTTCTATGAGTTCATACTACAGAACTGGCTTGTAATTTTAACAAAATATTTTAACTAACATTAATATTGAAATAGAGTGAACAGTATTTCAAACGTCCATTTTTAGGAAGTTCCAGACACAAAGGTCCATAACCTGAGACAGATGCAATTGAATTAAGTCAGTTTTTAGTAACAATCACAAGAAAAAGATATATTTGAAAATAAATATAGCACATTTGGCAAAATAAACTATCTTGTCCAGGTTACGATATTTTTTTCTAGAAAGTGACTATGAAGTTTATTAATCTGCTGCTAAGTCACTTCAGTCGCATCCGACTCTGTGTGACCCCATAAACGGAAGCCCACCAGGCTCCCCCGTCCCTGGGATTCTCCAGCCAAGAACACTGGAGTGGGTTGCCATTTCCTTCTCCAACCTTTTGAAAGTGAAAAGTGAAGGTGAAGTTGCTCAGTCGTGTCCGACCCTTAGCAACCCCACGGACTGCAGCCTATCAGGCTTCTTCATCCATGGGATTTTCTAGGCAAGAGTACTGGAGTGGCTTGCCATTGCCTTCTCTGACTACACAATGCAAATAAACACTTAAATCTCTATTAGGTTAAGTTATTGATATTTTTACTGTAAATATTTCTGCTCTTTGTAATATTTTGATCTTGTTCCCACTAAAAAAAGAGGGAGTATCTAACTCAAAGATTTTTGTCTCTGTTCTATTTTTTTCTCTTTTAGCTCAGTAAATGTAGCTTCAAATGTTACATTTCCTTGCTAGCTCAGGTGTAACATAGAGATTTTGTAGGTAAACATGCCCTCCTCTAGCCCACCCTTCTTTCATTCACCAGCTGACCAGTGTCTTCTCCAAGTCTTTCTCCAGTCCTGCTTTCTTCATTGTTTTAATATAATTGTATTCATTTATTTATTTGTGGCTGTGCTGAGTCTTTGTTGCTATGTTGACTTTTCTCTAGTTGTGGTGACTGGGGGCTACTCTCTAGTTGCAGTGCTCAAGTTTCTCACTGCATGACTTCTCTTGTTGGGGAGCACAAGCTCTAGGATGCACGGGCTTCAATAGTTGCAGCTCCAGGCTGTAGAGCACAGGCTCAGTGGTTATGGTGCTGGGGCTTAGTTGCATCACGGCATGTGGTATCTATCTGGATCAGAGATCAAACCTAAACCCATGTCTCCTTCCTTGGCAGGCTGATTCTTTACTCTTGAGCCACCAAGGAAGCCCAGCCCTACTTTCTTAAACAGCCTTCTCCTTTATCAGGTGCCACCTCTCCACCTATTTTACCACTCCCCCTAAGCTACAATCTTCATATTTCATAAACATGAAATTCAAAAGATGTATCTGTCTGTGATTTTGCTTCTTCTATCAACCATAAGATGGTACATTGAATATGGTATAAAAAGATCAAAGTGAATTTATTTACTTTATTGCTCTTTCAAAATAGGTCTGCTGCTAGCAGGTCTCTAGGTATGCATACAAACTTCATATAGCTATAAAAGGAAAGAAACAAATGCCAGGCACATAGCACCAAGCTGAGAAACCAAATGGTAAGCAGAGATAATGAAGGGGCTGAACTTGGAAGTTATCTGTGAGATTCAGCACTGACTGCTATGTGGAATATCAAACATTCTAATGAGTATGGAGCACTGTAGGCTTCCCAAGTAATAGAGAAGATTGGCATCATAGAAGGAAAAAGCAATTCATAGTCTCCATCAAACAAAGGAATAGAGTGGTAATACTTCCATGCTCTCCCCCTTTAAGGCAAATAGATTAATAATATAATAACAATTTGAATAAAATATAGTAAATGCAGAAGTTAGTCAAGGAAAGGATGGTGCTCCTGTTAACTGTGATCTAAGTTCACCAATGGACCAAATCCTGCTGGATTCCCTGTAAAATATTTCAGAGAAGTTCTGTTTCAGGATGAAAGGGCTTGTGTGCATTGCTCTAAGTAAACCCTCTGACACTTGGAATCCAAGTGCAATTTGCTGCATGTGAGAGATTTTTGGTGACTCACCAAGAAATTTCCAATGTGGACCAGTTTGCCATTAATTTTGAAACTGTAGGTCCCATCTTGGGGAACACCACCCTCTGGGTCAGCTACTATGTGTCCTGTGACATTAGGGATAACAGATTAAGTGCTAATGCCCCTTCCCTTTCACCAGTTATAGTTCATAGGGAAAGCTGAGGAAAAGGGAAAGAGTCAGAATTTCTAGCTGTCCCATGGTCCTCAAGCCTCTGTCACAACTACTATATTCAGTCCTGGCAAAAGGGTTTGCAAATGAGTTTTCCAGTTAATTACCTAAAAGTTCTTCCTTGTTCACAAGATAGGCTCCCATCCTCATCTTTGTGTCTCTAAATACTTTTATAGGTTTGTAATCATTTTGGCATTTTTAAATCAATTTTCTTAAATTAGAATCCAAGAGCCCTATAAATTCCCCAACAATTTTATTTGTAGATAAACAAGGACATTTTGTTTTATTAAAATGTTAATGGCTGTTTAGGGATTTAAAGTAATGGGCCAGGCTGATAATACACCATTATGTACTAGCATCAGAAAAATGTTTATAAAAAATTTGCTGTATTCTTTCTCTATGGTTTTCTTTTTTTATATTCAGTTAATCTTAAATGCAAAGGCCTTTGAAAAACAAAGGATTAAAAATTAATTTTTCTTGGCTAATTCCGTGGTAGCTGACAACTAAGAAATATTTTATTTCTACAACAAAACATCCAAAACTCAGTTGTATAAATTTTCCTAAGACACAATTGTTTACTAATAGCTGAGCCTTTGCTACCTTTCCAAGGTGCTGTGCTAAGTTGCTTCAGTCATGTGCGACTCTGTGCGACTCTATGGACTGTAGCCTACCAGGCTCCTCCTCCATCCATGGGTTCTCCAGATAAGAATACTGGAGTGAGTGGCTGTGTCCTCCTCCAGGGGATCTTCTGGACCCAGGGATTGAACTCACATTTCTTATTTCTCTTGTATTGGGAGCCAGGTTCTTTACCACTAGCACAACCTGGGAAGCCCCACCTTTTTAAGGTGAACAGGCCTAAAAGTCAGTTCAGCAAATATTTGTAGAGGACTTCCTAAACTTAAGTCAAGAGTAAGCATTATGGGATTCAAAGATAAAAAGTAAGTGATGAATCCTGTCTTCAAGGAATATGCACTATTCAGTGTGATGCAGTACAGAATGAGGTAGGCAGAATAGTTAAAGCATAAACAAAAGTGCTCAGAAAAACTAGAGGGAATAATCAGTGAGAAAAGAGAGCTCGATTGAATAAATGCTAATTGTCCT
Organism: Moschus berezovskii; assembly: GCF_049115385.1. NCBI lineage: Eukaryota > Metazoa > Chordata > Mammalia > Artiodactyla > Moschidae > Moschus > Moschus berezovskii. The sequence continues at coordinate 59,115,146 of NC_142460.1, forward strand.
GGACTCTAAACAATGAATTGAAATTAAGTAAGCCAAGAAGAGAATAATTCATTATAGACACAAGTTTATATGAAGATAAGAAAGTAATCCATTATGGGCAAAATAAGATCAAAACTAGTCTTATGATGAACATGGCTTTACTCCCATTATTAAGCATTATTAAGAGTCTAACATAGATTAGACACTCCCATCTCTCATTTAAACTTTTTCTTTAAAACACATTTTACCCTGTAACATACTCGATAACTTACATGTTCATATTCATCATCTAACTCTCAGTAATAGAATTGCTAGTCGTGCACACATACACACTCCACACAAATACTTTCTATTCTTGCTTGACTTAGTACTTTAAAAACTACATTCCCATTCACACTTATAATTAGGTGGGTCCATGTGAATGAATTCTATCATAGCCACTGCTGGAGAAAAAAAGACCCAGGGAAATATTTCTGTGGGGCCCTTATCTATTTAAACAATGTGACTAAAAGTGTGTTATTGGCACACTTTTTGGCAATGCGTTTGTTGCCAGAACACAGGTGTCATGAAAACCACTGTTGAACCTCAACAAAAATGGGAAAGGAAAACCCACAAAAACATCGTTGTCATTGGGCATGTAGATTCAGGGAAGTCTACCACGAATAGCTATCTGATCAACAAATGTGGCGGGATCGACAAGAGAACAATTCAATAGTTTGAGAAGGAGGCTGCCGAGATGGGAAAGGGCTCCTTCAAGTATGCCTGGGTCTTGGACAAACAAAACTGAACGTGAGCATGGTATCACCATTGATATCTCCCTGTGGAAATTTGAGGACAGCAAGTACTATGTTACTATCACTGATGCCCCAGGACAGAGATTTCATTAAAAACATGATTACAGGCACATTCCAGGCTGACTGTGCTGTTCTGATTGTTGCTGCTGGTATTGGTGCATTTGAAGTCGGTATCTCCAAGAACAGGCAGACCTGTGAGCATGCCCTTCTGGCTTACACTCTGAGTGTAAAACAGCTAATTGTTGGAGTTAACAAAATGGATTCCACTGAACTACTCTACAGCCAGAAGAGATAAGAGGACATTGTTAAGGAAGTCAGCACCTACATTAAGAAAATTGGCTACAACCCCAATACAGTAGCATTTGTGCCAATTTCTGGCTGGAATGGTGACAACATGCTGGAGCCAAGTTCAAGGGATGGAAAGTCACCCGTAAGAACAGCAATGCCAGTGGAATCATCCTGCTTGAAGTTCTGGGTTGCATTCTGCCACCAACTCACCCACTGACAAACCCTTGTGTTTGCCACTCCAGGATGTCTATAAAATTGGTAGTATTGGTACTGTCCCTGTGGGTCGAGTGGAGATTGGTGTTCTCAAACCTGGCATGCTGGTCATCTTTGCTTCAGTCAATGTATCAACTGAAGTGAAGTCTGTAGAAACGCACCATGAAGCACTGAATGAAGCCCTTCCTGGGGACAGTCTGGGCTTCAATTTTAAGAACGTATCTGTCAAAGATGTTCGTTGTGGCAATGTGGTTGCTGACACCAAAAATGACCCACCAATGGAAGCAGCTGGCTTCACAGCTCAGGTAGTTATTTTGAATCATCCAGGCCAAATCAGTGCTGGATATGCACCTGTGCTGGACTGTCACACTGCTCACATTGCTTGCAAGTTTGCTGAGCTGAAGGAGAAGACTGATCATCGTTCTGACAAAAAGCTGAAAGATGGCCCTAAATTCTTGAAATCTGGTGAGGTTGCCATTGTTGATATGGTTCTTGGCAAGTCCATGTGTGTTGAGAGGTTCTCTGGCTATCCTCCCCTGGGGTGTATTGCTGTGTGTGACATAAGACAGACAGTCACTGTGTATGTCATCAAGGCAGTGTACAAGAAGGCAGCTGGAGCTGGCAAGGTCACCAAGTCTGCCCGGAAAGTTAAGAAAGTTAAATGAATATTATCCCCAATACCTTCCACCCCAGTCTTAACCAGTGGTGGAAGAATGGTCTCAGAACTGTTTGTCTCAATTGGCCATTTAAGTTTCATTTTAAAAGACTAGTTAATGATCGCAATGCATCGTAAAACCTTCAGAGGGAAAGGAGAATGTTTTGTGGACCATATGTTTTGTGTGTGGCAGTTTAAGTTGTTAGTTTTTAAAATCAGTACTTTTTAATGAAAACAATTTGACCAAAAATCTGTCACAGAATTTGAGACCCATTAAAAAAAAGTTGAATGAGAAAAAGTGTGTTATTGAATCCATGGGCCTATGTGAGATATAATAATTTATCAGTGAAAATTTAGAATCATAAGTTGAGCATAGTTACTTCCGAGTTGGTTTATTGTCCAATAAGTGCATGGAAAGAATCTCTACAGGGTCCAGGTACCATCCCCTCTTGCTCAGATTAAGAGGCCCCCCTGGGCTCTTTATTGTCAAATGTGACATTCCTGGCTAATTTCTTATCTCATATTGTGAGAAAAAAGTAGCAGCAGTATGATTACTAAAGATTCCATGGCTTTATAGAACCTACTTGTATTTAAACCATATATATTCCTCTTGCATCTGATTTTTCTAACTCTATTTGTTTAATGCCTATTTCATCTTTACTGCAGTTCAGTTCAATTACTCAGCCATGTCCGTCTCTTTGCGACCTCATGGACACCAGCCTTGCCTGTCCATTACAAACTCCCAGAGTTTGCTCAAACTCATGTCCGTCAAGTCAGTGATGCTATCCAACCATCTCATCTTCAGTCGTCCCCTTTTCCTCCTGCCTTCAATCTTTCTCAGCAACAGGGTCTTTTCCAATGAGCCAGTTCTTTGCATCTGGTGGCCAAATATTGGAGCTTCAGCTTCAGCATTGGTCTTTACTCACAACACTGCATTATCCATCATGCTGTTAGAGACTATGGCCATGGTAAGGCACTTCAGTCATGTCCAACTCTTTATGACCCTATGGACTGTAGCCCTCCAGGCTCCTCTGTCCATGGAGATTCTCCAGGCAAGAGTACTGGAGTGGGTTGCCATGCCCTCCTTCAATGGAGCTTCCCAAACCAGTAATTGAACTCGTGTCTCTTGCATCTTCTGCATTGACAGGCAGGTTCTTGACCACTTGCACCACCTGGGAAGCCCTGTTCGAGACTACCAGCTTTCAATGACTTTCTCAGAAATTCTTATTGTGTCTCATTGGTGATGATGACAAATGCTGTTTCCACTGTTTCCCCATCTATTTCCCATGAAGTGATGGGACCAGATGCCATGATCTTAGCTTTCTGAATGTTAAGCTTCAAGCCAACCTTTTCACTCTCATCAAGAGGCTCTTTAGTTCCTCTTCACTTTCTGCCATAAGGGTGGTGTCATCTGCATATCTGAGGTTATTGATATTTCTCCCGGCAATCTTGATTCCAGCTTGTGCTTCTTCCAGTCCACCATTTCTCATGATGTACTCTGCATATAAGTTAAATAAGCAGGGTGACAATATACAGCCTTGACATACTATATTAATGTGCCTTATTCCATGGTCACAGGAACTGTGGTGAACTGAGCTTCCCAATGAAAGGCCTCAATGATTAGAACTGAGAGGGACACAAAGTCAAGAGCTGGTGCAGACAGTTTGTAAGTGTTGTATCACAACCTGAAATAATTTATGTGTTCCTGTAAAAGGCATGCATGGGTCTCACTAAATGAGTAATCTGAAATTTTATTTAAGGGAATCTATATTGGATTACCATTATGGACAAGCTTTGTAGATCATTAAGTTCAGTTCAGTTTGTTCGCACAGTCATGTCTGACTCTCTGTGACCCCATGGACTGCAGCATGCCAGGCTTCCCTGTCCATCACCAATACCCGGAGCCTACTCAAACTTGTGTCTATTGTGTCAGTGATGCCATCCAACCATCTCATCCTCTGTCATCCCCTTCTCCTCTCGCCTTCAACCTTTCCCAGCATCAGGGTCTTTTCAAATGAGTTGGTTCTTCTCATCAGGTGGCCAACTATTGGAGTTTCAGTTTCAGCATCAGTCCTTCCAATGAATATTCAGGACTGATTTCCTTTAGGATGGACTGGTTGGATCTCCTTGCAGTTCAACTGACTATCGGGAATCTTCTCCAACACCACAGTTCAAAAGCATCAATTCTTCAGTGCTCAGCTTTCTTTGTGGTCCAACTTGCAAATCCCTAGGTGACTACTGGAAAAACCATAGGTTTGACTAAACAGACCTTTTTTGGTAAAGTAATGTCTTTGCTTTTTAATATTCTGTATAGGTTGGTCATAACTTTCCTTCCAAGGAGTAAGCATCTTTTAATTTCATGGCTGCAGTCACCATCTGCAGTGATTTTGGAGCCCCCCAAAATAAAGTCTGCCACTCCTTCCACTGTTTCCATCTTCCATCTATTTGCCATGAAGTGATGGGACTGGATACCATGATCTTGGTTTTCAGAACGTTGAGTGTTAAGCCAAATTTTTCACTGTCCTCTTTCACTTTCATCAAGAGGCTCTTTAGTTCTTCACTTTCTGCCATAAGGGTGGTGTCATCTGCGTATCTGTAATTGCTAATAAATAAGTAAGAACATTGTCATATATAGGACAGAGTGGATAGATAGGCTCTATAGAAGCAGCAGTTGTAGTAGGAGCACAGGCTCATGACCCAGGCCTTAGTTTTATTTTTATTTCAAACCAGATAAATAAATAACACTGACAGCCACAAAGAGGTTTGGAAGCACAGAATGATGATGACTATCTAATAGTAACCAGATGACTGTCTTATAATCATTAGATGACTTTCTAATTATGATTGGTGTAGGCAGAATAGAACTCTTGGAGGGCACAACAGAACCTTGTGCAACAGGACCCAAGAGAAAGGAACAGTGACCCCACAGGAGAATTGCCTGTGGGTGTCCAGGAGTCTCCATTGAAGACATGGGTCCATGGTAACCTGCTCCAGGGTTGGGGGCACAGACTGTAGCAGTATATGCATGGAATCTTTTGAATGAGGTCACCATTATCTTCATCACCTCTACCATAGTTTGGCCCTAGGTAAATAGCAGGGAGATAACACAGCTCCACCCTTCAATAGAAAATTGTATTAAAGATTTACTGAGCATGGCCCCACCCATCAGAACAAGACCCATTATCACCCTCAGTGAGTCTATCCCATCAGGAAGCTTCCATAAGCCTCTTATCCTTCTCCATCAGAGGGCAGACAGACTGAAAACCAAAATCACAGAAAACTAACCAATCTAATCACATGGACCACAGCCTTGTCTAACTGAGTGAAACTATGAGCCATATTGTGTAGGGCTGCCCAAAATGAATGGGTCATGATGGAGAGTTCTGACAAAATGTGGTCCACTGGAGAAGGGAATGGCAAACCACTTCAGCATTCCTACCTTGAAAACCCCATGAAGAGTATGAAAAGGCAAAATGATAGGACACTGACAGATGAATTCCCCAAGTTGCTCGGTGCCCAATATGCTACTGGAGATCAGTGGAGAAATAATTCCAGAAAGAATGAAGAGATGGAGCCAAAGCAAAAAGAATGCCCAGTTGTGGATGTGACTGGTGACAGAAAAAGGTCTGATGCTGTAAAGAGCAATATTGCATAGGAACCTGGCATGTTAGGTCCATGAATCAAGGCAAATTGGAAGTGATCAAACAGGAGATGGCAAGAGTCAATGTTGACATTTTAGGAATCAGCAAACTAAAATGGAGTGGAATGGGTCAATTTAACTCAGATGACCATTATATCTACTACTGTGGGCAGGAATCCCTTAGAAGAAATGGAGTAGCCATCATAGTCAATAAAAGAGTTCGAAAAGCAGTATTTGGATGCAGTCTCAAAAATAACAGAATGATCTCTGTTCGTTTCCAAGGCAAGCCATTCAATATCATGGTAATCCAAGTCTATACCCTGACCAGTAAAACTGAAGAAGCTGAGGTTGAACGGTTCTCAGAAGACATACAAGACCTGCTAGAAGTATCACCCAGAAAAGATATGCTTTTCATTATAGGGGACTGGAATGCAAAAGTAGGAAGTCAAGAAACACCTGGAGCAACAGGTGAATTTGGCCTTGGGGTACAGAATGAAGCAGGGCAAAGGCTAACAGAGTTCTGCCAAGAGAATGCACTGGTAATTTCAAACACCTCATTCAACAACACAAGAGAAGACTCTATACATGGGTATCATCAGTTGGTGAACACTGAAATCAGATTGCTTATATTATTTGCAGCCAAAGATGGAGAAGCTCTATACAGTTAGCAAAAACAAGACCGGAAGCTGACTGTGGCTCAGATCATGAAATCCTTATTGCCAAATCCAGACTTAAATTGAAGAAAGTGGGGAAAACCACTAAACCATTCAGGTATGACCTAAATCAAATCCCTTATGATTATACAGTGGAAGTGAGAAATAGATTTAAGGGACAAGATCTGATAGATAGAGTGTCTGTTGAACCAGGGGCAGAGGTTTGTGACATTGTACAGGCGACAGGGATCAAAACCATCCCCAAGAAATAGAAATGCAAAAAAGTAAAATGGCTGTCTGAGGAGGCCTTACAAATAGCTGTGAAAAGAAGAGAAGTGAAAAGCAAAGGAGAAAAGGAAAGATATAAGCATCAGAATGCAGAGTTCCAAAGAATAGCAAGGAAAGATAAGAAAGCCTTCCTCAGTGATCAGTGCAAAGAAATAGAAGAAAACAATAGAATGGGAAAGACTAGAGATCTCTTCAAGAACATTAGAGATACCAAGAGAACATTTCATGCCAAGATGGGCTCAATAAAGGACAGAAATGGTATGGACCCTACAGAAGCAGAAGATATTAAGAAGAGGTGGCAAGAATACACAGAACTGTACAAAAAAGATCCTTACAACCCAGATAATCATGATGGTGTAATCACTCACCTAGGGCCAGACATCCTGGAATGTTTAGTCAAGTGGGCCTCAGGAAGCATCCCTGTGAACAAAGCTAGTGGAGGTGATGGAATTCCAGTTGAGCTATTTCAAATCCTGAAAGATGATGCTGTGAAAGTGCTGCACTCAAAATGCCAGCAGATTTGGAAAACTCAGCAGTGGCCACAGGACTGGAAAAGGTCAGTTTTCATTCCAGTCCCAAAGAAAAGCAATGCCAAAAATGCTAAAACTACCACACAATTGCACTCTTCTCATACACTAGCAAAGTAATACTCAAAATTCTCCAAGCCAGGCTTCAGCAATACGTGAATCATGAACTTCCAGATATTCAAGCTGTTTTTAGAAAAGGCAAATGAACCAGAGATCAAATTGCTAACATCCACTGAATCATGGGAAAAGCAAGAGAGTTCCAGAAAAACATCTATTTCTGCTTTATCGACTCTGCCAAAGCCTTTGACTGTGTGGATCACAATAAACTGTGGAAAATTCTGAAAGAGATGGGAATACCAGACCACCTGAGCTGCCTCTTGAGAAACCTGTATGCAGGTCAGAAAGCAACAGTTAGAACAAGACATGGAACAACAGACTGGTTCCAAATAGGAAAAGGAGTACGTCAAGGTTGTATATTGTCACCCTGCTTATTTAACTTATATGCAGAGTACATCATAAGAAACACTGGGCTGGATGAAACACAAGCTGGAATCAAGATTGCCAGGAGAAATATCAATAGCCTCAGATATGCAGATGGCACCACCTTTATGGTAGAAAGTGAAGAAAAACTAAAGAGTCTCTTGATGAAAGTGAAAGAAGAGAGTGAAAAAGTTGGCTTAAAGCTCAACATTCAGAAAACAAAGATCATGGCATCCGGTCCCATCACTTGATGACAAATAGATGGAGAAACAGTGAAAACAGTGGCAGACTTTATTTTGGGGAACTCCAAAATCACAGCAGATGCTGACTGCAGCCATGAAATTAAAAGACACTTACTCCTTGAAGAATGTTATGACCTACCTAAGCAGTATATTTAAAAGCAGAAACATTACTTTGCCAACCAAGGTCCGTCTAGTCAAGGCTATGGTTTTTCCAGTGGTCATGTATAGATGTGAGAGTTGGACATAAAGAAAGCTGAGCCCCGAAGAATTGATGCTTTCTAACTGTGGTGTTTTAGAAGACTCCTGATAGTCAGTTGAACTGCAAGGAGATCCAACCAGTCCATCCTAAAGGAAATCAGTCCTGAATATTCATTGGAAGGACTGATGCTGAAGCTGAAACTCCAATACTTGGCCACATGATACAAAGAACTGACTCATTTGAAAAAACCCTGATGCTGGGAAAGATTGAAGGTGAGAGAAGGATTGACAGAGGATGAGATGGTTGGATCACACCACTGACTCAATGGAGATGAGTTTGAGTAAACTCTGGTAGTTTGTGATGGACAGGGAGGCCTGGAATGCTGCAGTCCATGGGGTCGCAAAGATTCGGACACAAATGAGTGACTGAACTGAACTGAAGGCTGAATAGCTGTATTGAAATCTTAAAACAAAACGAGGAAAAATTGAAAAGTAGAAGTAATTAGTAATGTAAACTTTTGTTCTAATGGGGTTCTGTCAGGCTGATCTCCCTTAGCTCAGTTTCCTTTCTGTCCTCTGCTTGGCCTGTCCCTATTCATTTGTCTTCTGGGTTGAGTAATAGTTGGTAGAACAGTTTAACCCAGAGTAGTCTGTGCTCTCATTTCTTCAAGTCACCTCCAAGTCTGTTAAGGTTTAGAACATCAATGATGAGCAGGAAGTGGGAGTGGTCATAGGTAAAGGAAAACAAATTTTCAGTAAGTTGGTGGTACGTTCAAAATTTTCCTCATAATCTACATGTAAAATGTGAAAAATCACAGTCTAGAAAAGTGGAATTAGCTTTTAAATGTAGCACAGCATGGTAGTAATGAGTTTAAACTTTGAAGCCAGCTTCCCAGGTTTAAATTTCAGCTTTGCTACCTACTAGGTGTGCATCTTTGGGCAAACTGTTTAATCTCTCTGTGCTTCAGTTTCCTGATATTTAGAATTGAGAGTATAGTATTACCTATTTTATGGAGACTTAATGAAATAATATTTAGAAAGTTCCTGGCCTAAAGCATATACTATGTAAGGGCTCTATAAAATTATTTCTAAAGTACATTTAATGATTCACTCAATATGTGTGTGTGTGCTTTTCAGACTACTTTTATCTATTACCTTATGGTTAACTAAATATTACACCTGAGAATGTGAAAGCTCCCTTTACACCAAGGAACTAGTCTGGCACTTAAAGCTGCTAGATCGAGATGTTTTCAATCCTGTAAATGATCCAGAACACCAAAACAGCAACCAAGGCCACTCTAAAACATTAATGAAATGACGTACAAAAAGAGACCACTCTGTGATTTTATTTAAGCACTTCCCACCCTCTCCTACACACAGTACTCTCCACTTCCTTGTATCATGAGAGCCCAGCCAATACTTTTGTTGTGGTTATTGTTCAGGTGCTAAGTTGTGTTTGACTGTTTGCAACCCCATGCACTGCAGCATGCCAAGTTTCCCTGTCCTTCACTATCTCCTGAAGTTTGCTCAAATTCATGTCCATTGAGTCAATGATGCCATCCAACCATCTCACCCTCTGCTGCCCTCTACTCCTTTTGCCTTCAATGTTTCCCAGCATCAGGGTCTTTTCCAATGAGTTGGCCTTTTGCATCAGGTGACTAAAGTATTGAAGTTCAGCTTCAGCATCAGTCCTTCTAATGAATATGCAGGACTGATATCCTTTAGGATGGACTGTTTGGATCTTCTTGCAGTCCAAGGGACTCTCAAGAGTCTTCTCCAACACCACAGTTCAAAAACATCAGATCTTCAGGACTTAGCCTTCTTTATAGTCCAACTTTCACATCCACATAGATGACTACTGGAAAAACCATAGCTTTGACTAGACAGACCTTTGTTGGTGAAGTAATGTCTCTGTTTCTTAATATGCTGTCTAGATTGGTCATAACTTTTCTTCCAAGGAGCAAGTATCTTTTAATTTCATGGCTGAAGTCATCATCTGTAGTGATTTTGGAGCCCCCCAAAATAAAGTCTGCCACTGTTTCCACTGTTTCCCCATTTATTTGCCATAAAGTGATGGGAACATAGGCCATGATCTTAGTTTTTTGAATGTTGAGTTTTAAACCAACTTTTTCACTCTCCACTTTCACTTTTATCCTTCCTCTTAGTCAAAATTAATTAGATATGCAATCATAGAATTACCCCTGCTTCTTGACATCATTCACTCCAAAGTGAACTGCTTCTTCTTCAAAGATCCCTGCCCCACCCCCCTGCCCCCCACCACAAGTCATCATCTAACAAAAGCACAAATCCTGTGGTAAGCCCACTCAGAAACCCTCTTACTGACACTTCATGGTACCCCATGGTATGTGATCTGCCTCACTGGAACTTGTTCAGCTATAGGTCGATTGTTGGTTATCTTTGGCTGGAGAGCACTAAGACATTATTTCCTATGTTGGTGTTTTTATTCATTTAGAATAGCTGTGCTTTTAATACTCACACAATTCAATCTTGGCTATTTGGAGACTTTGAAAGTGTTAAGTCTTGAATCACTTCAATTTTTACAATAGTAAAATGAATGGACAAAAGAATATCTGTTCAGTTCAGTTCAGTAGCTCAGTTGTGTCTGACTCTCCGCGACCCCATGAATCACAGCACACAAGGCCTCCATGTCCATCACCAACTCCCGGAGTTCACTCAAACTCATGTCCACAGAATCGGTGATGCCATCCAGCCATCTCATTCTCTGTCATCCTCTTCTCCTCCCGCCCCCAATCCTTCCCAGCATAAGAGTCTTTTCCAGTGAGTCAACTTGTCGCATGAGGTGGCCAAAGTATTGGAGTTTCAGCTTTAGCATCAGTCCTTCCAATGAACACCCAGGATTGATCTCCTTTAGAATGGACTGGTTGGATCTCCTTGCAGTATAAGGGACTCTCAAGAGTCTTCTCCAACACCACAGTTCAAAAGCATCAATTCTTCGGTGATCAACTTTCTTCACTGTCCAACTCTCACATCCATACATGACCACTGGAAAAACCATAGCCTTGACTAGATGGACCTTTTTTGGCAAAATAATGTCTCTGTAGTGGAGTGCAATTCCCTAACCTAGAAGCAGGTTTTTATGCACATTTTGCATGTAATATTATTTTCATCCCTATTACATTTCTGTTCCAAGTAAGAGAGAGGTTGTTCATTGTTTGATTTGGTGGGGTTGTTTTTTCTGAGTTGTTTTTCCCTTTTGTTTCCTCAGATTTATAAGCCTGGCACGCTTTTCTGTCTGCTGCTGAAAAGACTATTGTGCCCATGTACACACAGTCTCAGCAAATCATTTATTTCAGACCTTCAAGAACATTGTTTTTGCACCCTCAAAAACAGGAATTTTTCACTTCAGTCATATGTCCCAATATTAGTAGTGATTCTATAATGTCAGTATTCATTTTCAATTAAAAAAAAAAAGAAAGTTATAGTGGAGGGGACTTTGACACAGATGAAGGCAGTTGTGGTGAAAATGATCTTGGATTTTATCCCATCATCACAAAAACTTTGGTCAGGGATAAGCTTAATTTTTAAATACTTATTTTTTTTTTTGTCTTCTGTTTCTTTAATCCTAACCTCAAATGTCATGAAAACAAATCTATTCCAGTTTTAGCAACAATACAGTGGAATGGGAGCTAATAATTCTATTAATTCAGAGAATAACATATTTTAGTTAAAAAGAATAACCCTTTGTTTTGACCTATCTGAATGGTCATCTGTGTTACCTTGGTAAGGAGTACAATTTATTGACAGAATTATATTATTATTTCTCCATTTTATTTTTATGACTTTAACAATTGTCCCTGAGAATTTATAAGCTTCTATTACCTATTAATCTATGCCTTTTTATCTATAACAAATTTGTCTGATCTTGTCACATTACATGCATGCAATTACATATATTGTCACATTATTATGTTATAGGGCTAGATGAAACTATGAAAATGTGTGTAACTCATCCTCTTAGGTACAGAGCAAGCTTTGCTATAACTAAGAAAGATTGCTTTTGAAGGTCTCATACTATACCTTGTGATACTGGCATTTCATAGAGTCAATGGATATTATGTTTTCTTTTTCCCCTGTCCTGGTTATCCCTTTGTCTACTTTAACATCAGCTATACTGGGATGAAATGCCTGGATAGTTGAGCAGGAAAAGATGAATCTCATTTTAGTTCCACTATTGGCAGCAGAACTATTCCCAAACCTTTCTTATTACAGTTCTTATGAAAACCAGCTGCAGGTCTCATACAAGGGCAAAAATTAGCATGCATTCTGAAGGATTTCTATGCATATTTTTATCAGCTAAAATATGACAGTTTTTTCTAGAATATATAATCAAACCTTCTCAGGAATTGTTTTGTCATCATTTGTGAAAAAAGATATAGTATTACTCATCAAGAATTTCTGTTAGTGAACATGGGAAAATCACATAGTCACTCTCTTGTTTGTATTTTTCCATCTCAAGATTGAGACTATTTACTTCTGTTAAACTCACATAAAACATGTATTGACATTGAGTTAAATACTCCTATTCTATAAACTTTTAGAGAATAATTCAGCATTTTTTGGGGAAAAGGAAAGGAAAAAAAGACTATCAGCATGTAGCAAACCAGGAAATATCTTACCCTGTAATATTTTCCAAAATCCAAGGTAGTACTTTCCATAATCATTATAGAAATCAAAATACACTGGCTTTGATGAATTGAAGTATAGTTTTCATAGTCATTTATTAGTAGGAAGTCATTTATCTATTTGGCATTTAATATTCTTCCCAGGTGGTACTAGTGATAAAGAATCCTCCTGCCAATTTGGAGACACAAGAGTTTTGGGTTCTGTTCCTGGGTCAGGAAGATCCCTTGGAGCAGGAAATGGCAAGCTACTCCAGCATTCTTGCCTGGAGAATTCCATGGACAGAAGAGCCTGGTGGGCTACAGTTCAAGAGGTTGCAAAGAGTTGGACATGACTGAAGCAACTGGGCAGGATAACACATGCGCTATCTCATGATTCCTTGTTTCTCTGTTTTTTATATTTTTGTTGTTGTTGTTTTCCCATTGGTCAACAGCACAACTTCTCATATACCATTGTCTAAAGACAGATATTCTTTATCTGAAACTTGTCCTTTTGGAGTGTGGAGTCTTGGTAAAATGTGTTTTTTAAAAATTTACACTTAATGCTCAGATACGTGGTCTGAATAGTTATTGTTGTCCATCGGTCATTCAGTCCTGTCTGACTCTTAGCAAATCATGGACTATAGTCTGCCAGGCTCCTCTGTCCATGGGATTTCCAAGGTAAGAATACTGGAGTGGAAAGCCATCTTTCTCTCTAGGAGAACTTACCAAAACAAGGATTGACCTGCAGCTCCTGCAATGGCAGGTAATTCATTATTGCTGAGCCACAAAGTGCAGTTCAGTCTCTCAGTTGTGTCTCTTTGCAACCCCATGAATCACAGCACGCCAGGCCTCCTTGTCCATCACCAACTCCTGGAGTTCACTCAAACTCATGTCCATCACGTCAGTGATGCCATCCAGCCATCTCATCCTGTTGTCCACTTTTCCTCCTACCTGCAAAACCTCCCAGCATCAAAGTCTTTTCCAATGAGTCAACTCTTCGCATGAGGTGGCCAAAGTATTGGAGTTTCAGCTTTAGCATCAGCCCTTCCAATGAATACCCAGGATTGATCTCCTTTAGAATGGACTGGTTGGATCTCCTTGCAGTACAAGGGACTCTCAGGAGTCTTCTCCAACACCACAGTACAAAAGCATCAATTCTTCAACACTCAACTTTCTTTATAGTCCAAATCTCACATCCATACATGACTACCGGAAAAACCATGGCCTTGATTAGACAGTCATTGGTTGGCAAAGTAATATGTCTGCTTTTTAATATGCTATCTAGGCTGGTCATAACTTTCTTTCCAAGGAGTAAGCGTCTTTTAATTTCATGGCTGCAATCAGCATCCGCAGTGACTTTGGAGCCAAAAAAATAAAGTCTGACACGGTTTCCACTGTTTCCCCATCTATTTCCCATGAAGTGATGGGACCAGATCCCATGATCTTAGTTTTCTGGATGTTAAACTTTAAGCCAACCTTTTCACTCTCCTCTTTCACTTTCATCAAGAGGCTTTTGAGTTCCTCTTCACTTTCTGCCATAAAGGTGGTATCATCTGCATTTCTGAGGTTATTGATATTTCTCCCGACAATCTTGATTCCAGCTGGTGCTTCTTCCAGCCCAGCGTTCCTCATGATGTACTCTGCATATAAGTTAAATAAGCAGGGTGATAGTATACAGCCTTGACATATTCCTTTCCCTATTTGGAACCAGTCTGTTGTTCCACGTCCAGTTCTAACTGTTGCTTCCTGACCTGCATATAGGTTTCTCAAGAGGCAGGTCAGGTGGTCTGATATTCCCATCTCTTTCAGAATTTTCCTCAGTTTATTGTGATCCACACAGACAAAGGCTTTGGAGTAGTCAATAAAGCAGAAACAGATGTTTTTCTGGAACTCTCTTGCTTTTTTGATGATACAGTGGATGTTGGCAATTTGATCTCTGGTTCCTCTGCCTTTTCTAAAACCAACTTGAACATCTGGAAGTTCTTGGTTCACGTTTTGCTGAAGCCTGACTTGGAGAATTTTGAGCATGTCTTTACTAGCATGTGAGATGAGTGCAACTGTGTGGTAGTTTGAGCATTCTTTGGCATTTCCTTTATTTGGGATTGGAATGAAAACTGACCTTTTCCAGTCCTGTGGCCACTGCTGAGTTTTCCAAATTTGCTGGCATATTGAGTGGAGCACTTTCACAGCATCATGTTTCAGGATTTGAAATAGCTCAACTGGAATTCCATCACCACCACTAGCTTTGTTCGTAGTGATGCTCTCAAAGGCCCACTTGACCTCACACTCCAAGATGTCCAGCTCTAGTCTTTCCTATTATGTTGTTTTCTTCTATTTCTTTGCATTGATCACTGAGGAAGGCTTTCTTATCCCTTCTTGCTATTCTTTGGAACTCTGCATTCAGATGCTTATATCTTTCCTGTCGTCCTTTGCTTTTTGCTTCTCTTCTTTTCACAGCTATTTGTTAGGACTCCCCAGACAGCCGTTTTGTTTGTCAAATTGGAAGTGGTCAAACAGGAGATGGCAAGAGTGAGCGTCGACATTCTAGGAATCAGTGAACTAAAATAGACTGGAGTGGGTGAATTTAACTCAGATGACCATTATATCTACTACTGTGGGCAGGAAATCCTTAGAAGAAATGGAGTAGTCATCATGGTCAAAAAAAGAGTCCGAAATGCAGTACTTGGATGCAATCTCAAGAAAGACAGAATGATGTCTGTTCATTTCCAAGGCAAATCATTCAATATCACGGTAATCCAAGCCTATTCCTCAACTAGTAATGCTGAAGAAGCTGAAGTTGAACAGTTCTATGAAGACCTACAAGACCTTTTCGAACTAACACCCAAAAAAGATGTTTTTTTTCATTATAGGGGCTGGAATGCAAAAGTAAGGAGTCAAGAAACACCTGGGGTAACAGGTGAATTTGGCCTTGGAATATGGAATGAAGCAGGCCAAAGGCTAACAGAGTTTTGCCAAGAGAACACACTGGTCATAGAAAACACCGTCTTCCAACAACACAAAAGAAGACTCTACACATGGACATCACCAAATGGTCAACACCGAAATCAGATTGATTATATTCTTTGCAGCCAAAGATGGAGAAGCTCTATACAGTTAGCAAAAACAAGACTGGGAGCTGACTGTGGCTCAGATCATGAACTCCTTATTGCCAAATTCAGACTTAAATTGAAGAAAGTGGGAAAAACCACTAAACCATTCAGATATGAACTAAACCAAGTCCCTTATTCAGTGGAAATGAGAAATAGATTTGAGGGACTAGATCTGATTGATAAAGTGCCTGATGAGCTCTGGACGGAGGTTCGTGACATTGTGCAGGAGATAGGGATCAAGACAATCCCCATGGAAAAGTAATGCAAAAAAAAAAAAAAGAGCCACATAGTAGGGAGGCATAATTAAAATTTTAAAAATAAGATTGCTCCTGAAAAATCTCAGGTTTATCATTACTTAAAGGAGAAGAGGTAAAGGTCATCTAGATAATCTAAGTCATACAATTGTGTGAATATATGACACATGTCGTGTTGGTGTTATATTCAAATTTGTTAGCCAGGAATTAACTTCTTATATTCCTTAAGCCATTTATGGACTTTTGGAATTGAGAGTACTATTAACCTTCTCTGGCTGATCCCTTTATTTCATAGACTAGGATGTTAAGACTCAGAAAGTCAAGCAAGGAAGAGAAACTGGATTTCTTTTGATCCCATCTCTGTGCTTTCCAGCAGCAAGCCCCTTTTCTCTATTTCCCCTCAGGTTTATGGACTTCCACTGCATTCCTCATTTCAAATAGATGATTCATATGTGATCCTATTTTACTTTTACAGCTGCTGTAGCTTCAGGAACCAGCAGTTCTAAGGGAGGATATCACAGAGTTGCTTCAGCAGCAGCATTCCCACTCCCTCCACACATGCTCACCATCCCTTTCAATGTTCAGATGAAGAGGAGTTTCTCGTTTTTATCATATGATCTGGGACTATGGCCTTTACATCCACAAGTCAATCTTTTGCTTACATATCCTACAGAGACCTACATGACTAGAATTCAGACCTATGCAGAAACTGCCTTCAGCAAGAAGTCTGCCCTGAATTTCAAAAGATTATAATAAAAAGCATATGAAATAGATGACTAATAGGGACCTACTGAATAGCTCAGGGAACTCATCTCAGTATTCTTTAAGGACCTGTGTGGGAAAAGAATCTTTAAAAGAAATAGATATATGTGTAACGGATTCACTTTGCTATCCACCTGAAACTATCACAAATTTGTAAATCAACTATACTCCAGTAAATTTTTAAAAAATGTATGTCAAGGAATACCTAAATGTTTCCCTTGAAATTAAACTTGCCTTCTCCCTCATCCTATGTCTTATACACGAGAATAATGAAGGTGTTTGATCTCTATGCATTGACCTAAAGTTTAGTGCTAGATAGATCTCAGGCTTAGCTCACAGAGACCAGCATTAACCTCATTGCCCACTAATGAGGTAATTATTCAATCGCTTTGTAAATCTCAGTCATTCCTCACTCTTTGTTTACCTTTGCCTATGCATAAGTTTTGTTTACTCCAAAAGTAAATTAAAGATCGTTGATTAAAGATGGTTGAATCTTTGTTGTTATTCCTCTCATTGAGATGCAGTTTCGCCCTGTGCCTGTACTAGCTTTAGTTAAGTTTGACTAATAAAAGCCAGTGGAAATGATATTCTGGGACATTTGTGCTAGTTCATCAGTAGTTTTGCATCTTCCACCCAGGTCCCTTGGAATACTTGCTTTAGGTCTGACTGTAATTAGACCACCAGACAATGAGGAAGCCCAAATAGAGATGCTGCATGGACAACGGAAAAGCCCAGAGAAAAAGAAGCAGGCTTTGGCTTTTCTATCCATTCCAGTCTAGGGACTAAAACAATGAGTAAAAAGCTTCCCTTGAATTTATCAGGCCCCAGCAAAGATGATATGAAGAACTGTAGGATCTATATGGCAGCCAGAACAAAGAACCAAGATGTATGACCTAGTTCAACCATCCCAGCCATATCCTGCCATTTGAGCTGCTCCACCTGAGTCCCAGTCCTTATGATATAAAGACAAGCTGTCCCCACTATGTGCTGCCCAAACTTCTGAACCGCAAACTTGTGGATACAATAACATGGCTGATGTTTTATGTCATTAATTATTGGGGTGGCTTGTTATTCAGCAATAGATTGCCAGAAAATGAATTGATTCTAAAACTTGTTCCAGTTGAACAGAAACCTAAAATGTGTAGCATGGGATATGGGAACAGGGAGAGGGTATAAACAAGATGTGAAGGGGGGAGGTTAATGTCAACATGCATGAGCAGAATGCTTGGTGCCTCACTCTAACTTTGAGAGCATAATGCTTGTTGCTTTAAAATCTCATATAATTTCTCTCTGGCCAAGCTAATCTGGAATAGCACAGGAAAAAAGTTCTGTGAAATGTTACTTTTGCTTAACTAAACTTATTCAGTATCATCATACCATGCTGAACATGACTGTTGAAAACTTGGCCACAGTCACGGCTGATCTCTTATAGTCACTTACTTCCAAACTATATTACAGTGCTGATTTCTGGCCTATTGTTTCCACAGTTCCTCCACGTAAGGTCTTCTCTAGAATGACCAACATCAGCTTTCAAAATAATTGGATGAACTATAAGTTCTTCTAAATAAAATCCTCTGATTCTTGCATTAAATGCTCTGCAGGTTAAAATCTATCATCATCTCCTATGAGTGTTTTCACAATTTGGCTATAGCCATCTTATATGCTAATATAGTGACCCAGGTTTCCTATGCTTCTTGGAAGTTCATGCTCCTTGTGTTTTCTGAACAATTTAATTTAAGCATTTTATGCTTTTATATTTATCTCCCTTGTAAATTCCTACTTATTGTTTTAGATCAAACCAAATATCACCTTTATTCTTCCTAACCAACTCCATTGCATTCTTCACCAGTCAATGAAAACTATTCCTTCTATAGACATTCTGATGCACTGATTTGAATATTTATTATATCGGTTTTTTTTAATTGTAGTATACTCTTTGGACACTCAGTCTATAATCCCCAGAAGACTTTGAAATCTTTAAAGGTGTGGACAATTTGACTTATTCTTTTCCATGTCTGCAACATTTACAAAGGTTCTGAGAGTTTCCAAGCACTTAATATATATTTGATGAAAAAAAAACTAAATTTCCATAGGCAGTGAAAGTATAGCTAAAGAAACTTGATAAATCTTTTTTTGTGTGACTTCTGTGTAATCATTACATTGTCTGAAAAAATAACTATACCAGAGTTTCAGTTCAGTTCAGTTCAGTTCAGTTGCTCAGTCGTGTCTGACTCTTTGTGACCCCATGAATCACAGCACGCCAGGCCTCCCTGTTCATCACCAACTCCCGGAGTTCACTCAAACTCATGTCCATTGAGTTGGTGATGCCATCCAGCCATTTCATTCTCTGCCGTCCCCTTGTCCTCCTGCCCCCAATCCCTCCCAGCATCAGAGTCTTTTCCAGTGAGTCAACAAGAGCTTAACTATTTATAATACCAAATATCTGTATGACACTGTGTTAGAAGTATGAAAAATTCAAATTTTAGGTTGAATATAGTCTTGAACATATAGACATTTAATGCTTCTGCAATACAGAACATTTAAAATTGTATACTATTATTCTCTTTATTTGGATCTTTCTACAAATGAGTCAATCCACTTTGATAAGCCCAAATTAATCAGTCAGTTGTCCAATTTTTATATTCTTGAGGACTGATCCTCCAAACTTTACTAAAATTTTCCCATATCCTTTACAGTAAAAGTTACATACTGGAATTCTTAGAACTGTAGTGTTTACTCTTATTATTTTTGAAATATTTGCACCAAATACTTTCCACAAATCATTATGTTAAAAAAAGGCATAATCTCATAATTCTCTTTGCCAGATGTGGAATGCTGCCTGTTGAGGAAGATTTCCATATGCATATCTCATTTTGGTCTTTAGTTCCTACTGATTTTATAAAAATAGAAATGTTTGACATAATATCTAAACTATATACTAAAATGTATTGGTTGAATATGATGATTTATCTGTGTCTGTGTTTGTGTAATGTTTACCTGGAGAGGGCTTCCCTGGTGGCTCATACAGTAAAGGATCTGCCTGCAATGCGGGAGACCTGGGTTTGATCCCTGGGTTGGGAAGATTCCCTGGAGAATCTTTCAGTACTCATTCAAGTATTCCTGCCTGGAAAATTCAATGGGCCGAGGAGCCTGACAGGCTACAGTCCATGGGGTGGCGGGGTCGTGGGGTCACAAAGGGCTTCCTTCATAGCTCAGTTGGTAAAGAATCCACCTGCAATGTGGGAGACCTGGGTTCGATCCCTGGGTTGGGAAGATCCCCTAGAGAAGGGAAAGGCTACCCACTCCATTATTCTGGCCTGGAGAATTCCATGGACTATATAGTCCACTGGGTCGCAAAGAGTAGGACATAGCTGAACAACTTTAACTTTCACTTTCATACCTGAAGGGAAAAGAGTATTCATTTGACTTAGAATTTGCATGATACATATAAAAATCACACAGATTCACATGTATAGTATTAGGCATTAATTATATGCAATTAACAATTCTGTAATAATTACAGTAACACTTATCTGAAAGTTCCTGAACAGTCCTCTTAAATTATTCTCATAAAAATAAGCCACTCACTTATGCCACTGCATTGGAGGATCTGCTTTATTTACTTTGTTACCAAATGATTTTGCTATATTAATGATTTTTTATTAATACAATTGTTATAAATAGATACTTTCTTAATTCAAACTCAAAATACCACCAAACTGTTCCTCAAAGATTGAACAAGCCTTTAGATATTTCTTTTTTCTCTAGAATGCAAACTAAAAGCAGGGGATTTCAGTCTATGCTGTGCTTGCTGTGCTCAGTCACTCAGTTGTGTCCAACTCTGTGACCCCATGGACTGTAACCTGCCAGGCTTCTCTATCCATGGCAAAAATTCTCCAGGCAAAAATACTGGAGTGGGTTGCCATGCCCTCCTCCAGGGGATCTTCCCAACCCAGGGACTGAACCCAGGTCTCCTGCATTGCAGGTGGGTTTGTTACCATCTGAGCCTCCAGGGGAAGCCCAAGAATACTAGAGTGAGTAGCCTATCCCTTCTCCAGGGGTTCTTCCCTACCCAGGAATTGAAACAGGCTCTTCTGCATGGCAGGTGAATTCTTAACCAGATGAGCTACCAAGGAAGCCCTATTTCAGTCTATAAATGATGTTAAATGCTTCAGACACCTATTACCATTAAAATAGTTTTTCTTTTTTTTTTAATGTTAAATTTTTTTTTAATTTATTTTTTTTTTATTTTATTGGAGGCAAATTACCTTACATTAATATATTGGTTGGTTTTGTCATTCATTAAAGGAGATCAATCCTGGGTGTTCATTGGAAGGACTGATGCTAAAGCTGAAACTGCAATACTTTGGCCACCTCATGCGATGAGTTGACTCACTGGAAAAGACTCTGATGCTGGGAAAGCTTGGGGGCAGGAGGAGAAGGGGATGACAGAAAATGAGATGGCTGGATGGCATCACCAACTCTGTGGACATGAGTTTGAGTGAACTCCGGGAGCTGGTGATGGACAGGGAGGCCTGGCGTGCTGTGATTCATGGGGTCACGGAGAGTCGGGCACGACTGAGCGACTGAACTGAACCGAACTGAACCCTTGAAAAGTTATACTCAAATTACGCCAGAACACCCAGTGGAAGTGAAATAGCAGCTTCTCATTCCATCTCCGTTTTTGGGCAACAATCACTATTAAAATACTTTTAATTCAAATTTCTCCTCTGTTTCCTTACTATCACTAGCATGCAGAACAAATCTAATCTTCCACAGAAAAACACTTATATAATATCATGACAGCTATCCTGGATCCCAAAGTATTGTCTGTGCAAGGACATTTGGCTTTATTAAGTCTGCCAGAAAGTTTTACTATACTGAGTACCTACTCTGTGCCAAAGAATGTGCTAGACATTTGAAATACAACCTTAAACCAAGCAGATCTGGCCCTGGGCTCATGAATTCACCATCTAGTAGAGGAGGTAGATAATAACTCACACAAAAGTGAGATGAACTTTAAAAAAAAATTAGCTCTCCTTTCACTGCTCTGAACATACTCATCTTCCACTATATTCCATTTTGTTATTCCCGAACAGATGCAATTATTCCAAATATGATCTGATTAGTAATGATTTTAAGCATTACTCTCATTGCCTTAGTTTCCTTAAAGATAAAAGGGGTAATTGGAATATCTATATCCTTAATTGAGAATTTTAAAAACATAAAATATATAAAGTATTTAATATAGTGCTTGTCACTTAGAAAGTACTTCATAGATGTCAGCAAGTATTACTGCATGCAGCAAAATCATAACTATCTTCCTTCTTTTTCCTACATGGAACCTCAGTCACATTAGTTTTTATAGTGAATATATTATACTACTATTAGGACTTTTCCATGCATCTTGCTTCTTAACTATGACTGAATCATCATGTGAATCTTAGATGTTTTACTTTTCAAATATAGCTTTTGCTTATGTAAAATTTTATCTTTAGAGAAAAGATGCACCATTTCAGATGCAGTCTAAAGCTCTTGATCCTCATTGTGTTACATAGTGTTATTTCCTTCCCACCCCTTTTTAACATCCTGCACTTAATTAACATGGCTATTATTTTAAACATTGGACTGTACAGGCTCAAAGCTAAAAATCTTGTCGTAATTCACCGAACTAGCTGGAAGTTAGATATTTTGGAGGGAGTTATATTTTTTAGTTCTTCTAGAGCTGAAACTTGATATATAATATTGATAATAATAATAAGATTAAGCCTTAAAGTTTCCTTTGTAAACACAAGCATATTGTAAGTTCTTCCTAAGTCCCACTCTAATTAGTTAGAAATGCTGCTATAGCTACACCGAACCTTGTTTGGCTCTGTGAGCGAGGGCTAAAATGAAATTTGCTACACAGATACAGACTATCAAATCAACAAGATCACCAATTTACAGGCCAGAGGGACAACTCCTAAGTAATCATAATCATATCCATAACAGCCATAATATTTATGATTGGTTAATTGAGACTTTCCATGGTGATTACAAAAAAAAAAAAATGTAAAAAGGACGAAGGAAAAGGCAGACTTAAACAAAGCAGCAGATGCCTCTATTGTGGCTGCCAAGAGACACAAGTCCTTTTAATGCAGACCATCTGAAATTTACTGTAAAACTTTGGTCGGCTGAAAGCTATCCACACCTACCAGACGTGCTGTTAGAGGAGATGTGCCATCTCTTTTACATAAATGATACAATGCCCAGAACAAGTCATCTGTGGGATAATGGCATCACTTTTGATATCCCTGCAAATGGTATCAAATAAGTGACAGACAGATTCATTTTACTTGTAAATGCATGCTTGTCTAGCACCCACTCATACACTGATATCTGTTTAAAGGGTTATTTCTCTTTATGTTCTCCTTAAGTACTGCATAGGCATTTAATACCATCTGCAGGGAGCAGACAAGACTAGAATCATCACCATTTCACACATTTCTGAATAGCTGTCTGTTTAGACCCTTGGGAGAGTGTCTCCTTTGTGCTACCTTGTAAGCACTTGGTTATACCGCAAGCTGGTTATAATTATAGCTGCTAATTCAAAATCCGTTCAAGCCCCCTAATTATTTAAATGTATTATTCTTTTAAAAATATTTACTGCAGGTTTTCTGAGTGGCTCATGAGTTCTGACAGAGGGAGAAAAGAGAGTTTTATCTGGGGTCTTTCCATTATTCTTAAAGGACGTATTCACTGTTTTTCTGGAAAAGAACCCATTTTAAATGTTTTATTGTCATTAGGAGTAGCTACAGATTACCGATTCTTAAAGATGCCAGTTTGCAGGGTAATTCAGTAGGCCAGAAAAATGATGATATATTCTTTTGATTCCTCTATGGCTACCCAGTTGAGATTATTTAATCCCCTGAAGACTCAGTAGTGGTGTGTGTGTGTGTGTGTGTGTGTGTGTGTGTGTGTGTTGGGGGTAGGGAGTGGTGAAAGCTTAGCACATTCTCTCTTCTTAACATGTCCAATATTTAGCATCCTCTCTTTGACCTTCATCACTGACTCAGTTCAGTCCTTCATCCATTTAGTACCTTGCTTAGTGCCGAAGACTACCAGTTGGTCTCCTGGCCTCCAATCTAGTCTAATCAGCTCTGAAGAAAATCAAGACAAGTCTGACAGGAATAGAGCCTTTGAGGTAAGCAAGACTGGTCTGAGGAAGGCACCTAGAGTCAGAGAATATTGGATTCCAAGGGCAAAGAGAACCAAACAAAGAAGGCCAATGGCAACAACACTGGAGAAAACAAACTTGTTGTCAGATCTAAACAGAAATGTTCAGAAATATTGTGTAGTTTATTGTTAGAGTAGCTTATTTTTAAAAATACAAAAAGACAGAATGCACACATTTTCACTGCACCAATTCAATTTTACTCAAAAGCTGAACATCACAGCTTCCTTCTAAACATTCATCCACAAGAGGATGATATTATATATATATATATACACACACATACATACATATAGATAGAGAGAGAGTCTTTAAGAGAGTGCCCCACACTGTCTTTGTTTGGGCTACTACAACAAAATAAAATAGGATGAATGGCTTATAAACAACAGAAATTTATTTCTTATAGTTTGGGAGGCTAGAGGTCCAAAATCAGGTGACTTTTGATATTTTCTGGTGGTGAAGGGGCAAGGGAGCTCTGTGAGCTCTCTTATAAGGTCACTAATCTCAGTCGTAGGGGCTCCACCCTCACAACTTAGTCATCTTCCAAAGACTCTCCTTGCTGATACTGTCACATTGGGTGTTAGTATTTCAACATATTAATTTTGAGGGAGCACAAACATTCAGACCATAACACAATATATTACACATTCAATAAATTTTTTAAAAGACAGCTATGAAGAAAGAAAAAAAATAATTTCTTCAATTTCTTCACTTACAAAAGTAAAAAGTCAAAGTAGAAAATTTCTGAAACCCTTAATTTTGATAATTTATAATTATATGATCTGAAGGAAAAATAGTAAATATTAATTTCATAATATTTGAGTCAGAATTGTTCATTCTTTCAACGGTTCTGTTTCCAATTTAACTAGCATTAGAGTTTTATTATTACTTTCTAGTTTACAACTTCTGAAATCGGGACTATAAACTGGCCCTTTCTTTAACAGTGTTGATTATTCCAGGAAAACAAAAAAGCAGGAGGTGGGCAAGGTATTTTTTGGACATTGGACTTATTTGAGACATGTTTCAGTTAGAGTTCAAGATTTTATTTTAATAAAAATGTTGCCTAGATTCCATCCATAACTATTCCTAGTTAACGAACTGGTTGTTACTTTAAAAGTAGAAAGGTACAAAAAAAAAATAATCAGGAAATATGTTTAGTTCTTGAATTCCTACTTAATTATTTTATTTCCAACATTATACTTACCAAACCTATAGGTTTAAGAAGGGAGACTATACATGATAATGGAAATAATATTTGAACTTTGGCAAGAAATGGACCTTGTAACTTCCAAGACTCTGAAATTCCTAATTTTAATAACTGTTGATGAAGCATACTCTTTTTAATATCCTTATAGTTTATAGTAAATATCAACTGATGCTGAGCTCACATGCATTAGAGCTGTTGATTAGATAGCTATGCAGGGAAATACAGTACATGCTTCCGGGATGGGAGTTGGGAGGGTGGGGAGAATGGCGCTCTGTGAATTATGACTGCTTGATGAACATTTTCCCTGACTACAGACAGTAAAATTTCCAGTATTATTTTCAACTGTAACAAAAAGCAGAAAAAGTGGAAATTTACTTTAGAAGATAAATGGACTGGAGAGGATATATAAGCCTAAAATATTAATTAACACTCTCAATGCAACTATTACTGACAATTTTTAAAATGAGGATGAAATACCTATAATGCAACTAATACTAGCTGTTAATTAAACCTTCCACAGTAATAAGTGGAGGGAAACTTCCTCATACTAAACATTACCTGAAATAGGAGTCTACCAACTAACTATCAAATAGTTTTATTGTCAAGGCATTATTATGTTTAAGAGACTAAGACCAACTCCATGAAAATAGATTTCTAATGAAGGTGATTCCTTAGTTTCAAACTGAATATTTTATGAGAAATTTATGAATTACTTTAGCCATGGAAAATGACTTATTTGGGGACTTCCCTGGTGGTCCAGTGGTCAAGGCTCCACACTTCCCTGAAAGGGGCACAAATTCAATCCCTGGTCAGGAAACTAAGATCCTTCATGGCAGACTGTGGCCAAGGAAAAAAAAATAATAAAGGACTTACTTGACAATTTATCTTCTGATGAAAAACAGACTCACCATGTGTATTTGTGTTTCCAAATATAATGGAAATACCTACTTAAATTATGATTAAGTATCTTACTTACTTCCTGAGCTTCCCTGGTAACTCAGGGAATCAAACGCTGAGTTAAAGAATCTGGTAAGGTAATGCTGGTAAAAAAATCTACCTACATTGAGGGATACCCTGGTTTGATTCCTGGGTAAGGAAGATCCACTGGAGAAGGGTACGCTATTCACTCCAGGATTCTTGGGCTTCCCTGGTGACTCAGTTGGCAAAGAATCTGCCTGCAATGTGGGAGACCTGGGTTCAATCCCTGGGTTGGGAAGATCCCCTGGAGGAGGGCAAGGCAGCCCACTCCAGTTTTCTTGCCTGGAGAATCCCCATGGACAAAGGAGCCTGGCCGGATACAGTCCATGGGATCACAGAGTCAGACATAACTGAGTAACTAAGCACACATCTTACCTATTAATGTGTTCTTTTATTAGTAAACACTGGAAAAAAAGCCTAACTTCAGCTGTTTTGATTAATTTACACTTAATTTTCAAAGTCAATGCTTGCAAAATGTTTTTAATGCACAAGAACTATAATGATGTATATAATAGCATTTTTATTTCTGCACCATAGAGGTAATATTTTATGGTGTTTTATGAATCTTATTTAAGAAGAAAACAAATGAAAAATGTAAATGAAGAGAAAGTGGTTTTACTTGATTTCAACTATTTCTGTGTGCTATTACTACAATCATTTTAAAATGAAAGAATTGATGTAAAATACAGCTAGATTTTATTTCTATATAGAGGCAAAGACATGGTCAGTATTACTTTCAGTTTAATTGAGACGTAATTTACATATAGCACTATAAAAGCTTAAGATATATAGCATAATGGTTTGACTTACATATATCGTGAAAAGAATTTGTTCACAAAAAGTTTAGTGAACATTCATCATGTCATACAGATTCAAAATTAAAGAAATAGGAAACAAGTTTTTCCTTGTGATGAGAACTCAGGATTTATTTTCTTGACAACATTCTTATACAACATATAACAATGTTAATTATGGCTTCCCAGGTGGCCCAGTGGTAAACAATCCACCTGCCAATGCAGGAGATACAAGAGACAAGGATTTGATCACTGGGCCAGGAATGTCCCCTGAAGTAGGAAATGCTAACCTGCTCCAGTATTCTTGCCTGGAAAAATTCCATAGATTTTCCTGAAAAGCCTGGCAGGCTACAGTCCATGGCGTCACAAAGAGTAGGGAATGACTGAACACACAGCACACACACACCCAATGTTAATTATATTTTTAGTGCTATACATTGCATCCCTAGTACTGGTGTATGTTATAACTGGAAGTTTATACCTTTCACCTGCCTTCATCCAATTCCACTACCCCACAAATCCTACCTCTGGTAACCACAAACCTAATCTTTTTTTTTCCCCTATGTTTCCTTGTTTGTTTTTGAAGTATAATTTACCTATAACTCTATGTTAGTTCCAATTGCATAACATACTGATTTGATATTTCTAAACATTTCAAAATGATCACCACAATAAGTGAAGGTACCATCTGTCACCATACAAAGATATTGCATAATTATTTACTATTCTCCCCACTGTACATTTCATAACCATTACTCATTCATTTTGCAACTGGAAACTTATAGCTTTTAATCTCCCTCCTTCATTTCTCTCCTCCCCTTGCCATCTCTCTTCTGGCAACCACGTGGTTGTTCTCTAGTTATAACTTTGTTTTGTTATGTCTATTCATTGGTCAGTGTTATCGAAGGCTCTGCTTGTATAATATGAAAACTACTTATTACTGGGAAAATTTGGTAACTTTTAAGCTTCTCAAATCCATTTCAGTTAGACTACTCACAATTCTATCATATTCTCCAATTCTCTGTACCATGCTATATTAGCAAAATGAATTTAATTTGATTTTCTTGCTAGTTATTTTACAGATAATACTAAACTGTCTTGCATAAAAAGTTTGAGTGAGTTACTACCAGTATCAGGATTCAGTGGTTAATTGAATCCAGAGATTTCATCTGAGTTATTTTGAACAATAAACCACTAGTTGCATTTAGGATGTGACCCAGGAAATGATCAGCAAGTCGGACATGACTGAGTGACTGAACTGAACTGAACTGACTGATGATTAGAAACAGACATAGAATTCTGGAGAGGAATCATAGTTGTGTATCATCTTTTGCACTACAGTTCTTAGTGACAAGTTATCTCCATTTATCAACATAAAGTAATAATGGTCAAAGGAATAAAAACAATGAAACTGAATTTTTCATCTTTGCTACTTTGAACTGGGACTTCCCTGTAGCTCAGATGGTAGAGAATCTGCCTGCAATGCAGGAGACCTGGGTTTAATACCTGTGTCGGGAAGATCCTCACACAGGTCACTGTTCTAGGCACAAATGATAGAGCAGTAGCAAGTGAGTTTCCTGTCCTCTTGGAGTTCTCACTCTATCTGGGAGAAACACAGAGTAAACAGATGATAAACACATGATATGCTGCATGGTGAAAACTATTCAGGACAAAAACAAGACTGGATAAATACTAAGCATTTTAGAGAAGGTTATTATTATAGGAAGGCCCATCTGATAATGTGGAGTTTCAGTAGATATCAGCAAACAAAACTCTGTTAGGTAGAGGGGAGAGTAAGGGCAGTGGCCTCAAGAGAGGACCAGGCTTGTCATGTACAAGAGACAGCAGCAACGACAGTGTGGATGGAGGAGGGAGGAGAGGGCAGATTGATAGAATCTGAGGCCTGGAGGACATTATTGAGAGCTGCTCACACATGCAACACACGTCAGTCCTGTAGGGAGCATAGAAATACAACAAAGCTTTTATTCTGGAGGAAGCCTAAGACTAATTTACATAGAGAACAACATAATGCTTAACATGACTAAATTATTAATTGTGTAGAGCAGATTTTATGATAGCAACTAATTGATCTAAAATTGCTTAAAATTTCCTAATGTTGTAAGAATGATGTTAACTTATAATTACCTTCAAACTATTTTTTTTTTGTTTTTGTAGTACGTGAAACACCCTACAGAATAATTTGAAATGCACAGGTATAATTTTCAAAAATAGACCTGATTATATTCTGTAAAATAAAAGATGACAAATTTAAAATAGGTAGGACACACATTTCTCAAATATTTATAATGTTCTGGTTTATGGGCATTTGAAGAAACAACAATAATCAGGAGTCAGGTTGGTTGATTTAAAACAAGCTATTTTTTTCTTTCAGTACTGTTTTCCTGGTATCCTAGAGAAATGTGTTAAGCATTGACATTTATTAATGTTATTTGAATCTAGATTCCATAAGTTATTTATTAAGGTCCCTTGGAATGCTTTGGATATAAGAAACAAATATAAATGTAATTATTATAGCATTTTGTAGATTAAACAACTTCATTGTAGGCTGTATCTTGGTTTGTAAGACTCTTGTCATACACTTGCAATTACTTTTTGAGAATTAACCATGACACCATGTATTGGGAATACACTGGTGAATAAACAGATACATTTTTTGCAGTGAGGCAACTTACAATGAGCAAAGAGGACATAATATACATAATTTAAAGGGTGCCATGTGCATAAAAAAAGTACCCTCTAGATGAAAGTGTTAACATAGACCAGGAAACTTCTGCAAGAGGTGACGATTTAAGCTGTGTCTGGAGAATAAGTAGTTTTAGCTAAGTGAATAAGGAGATGGCTATAATGGAGTATATTATAGTTAGAAAGAAGAGAATATTCCGATACCAAGATCATTATGTCAGAAAAATTGAAGGAAAAAAGGATAAGTGGAACATAAAAAGCAAAGAGTGATGTAAAAGTGGAGATATGGGCAGATGTCAGATGAATATATTTATATATTGTATTTTATTCAGAATTTCAATGGGAAGATATTATGTAAAAAAGTAAAAGGAAGCTTATCATGAAATTAATGATAAAGCTAAACAAATTTAATTTAAAAATAAGCTAATAATAAAACTATATGTATTAATTGTTCAGTCATGTCCAACTCTTTGCGATTCCGTGGACTATAGCCCACCAGGCTCGTCTGTCCATGGGGTTCTCCAGGCAAGAATGCTGGAGTGGGCAGCCATTTCCTTCTCCAGGGGATCTCCCCAACCCAGGGATCAAAGCCAATAAATCTGTAAATGAACCCATATCTTTACTAGAACTCACTTCAGCATAAGCACTACAATGTCAGGGATATAAACTTTATTTACAAATGTATTTCAATTCCTTAGACAGAACCTACAAAATAATAGATATAGATAAATATTTGCGGAAATGAACTAGTGAGACCTTATAGACAAAGCACTATAGCATTAAGAATATGTGTTTTCAATTGAGTTGACAGCTTTACAATTTCACTAAAAGAATTATACTCCAGTTTTTGGGAAAGATAATAAAGGAGAAGAATAAAACTAACATTTGAGGTATTTTAAAGTTCTTGTCTGACATTGTCCTCTTTTATTCCACTCAAATCAAAGTCATATATTTTTTATATAATTTTATTAGAGTACTCACATGACAAATAAAAAGAAGTTTAGAATATTTTTGCATTAAATCCCAAATTAGTTTTGCCTAAATATCTAGTTGGCATGTAATATTAGTGCAAAAATAAGATGAAAGATAGTTACATAAAAATCAGTGATAATTTCCTAACTTTTATCAATAGATTAATAGCTCGATTTTTAAACTAGATCAGTGGTGTTCAACTCTATGATACCATGGACTGTAGCCTGCCAGTTTCCTTTATCCATGGAATTATCCAGGCAAGAATACTGGGGTGGGTTGCCATTTCCTACTTCAGGGAATCTTTTTGACCCAGGGATCAAACCTGGGTCTCATGCATTGTAAGGGGCTTCTTTACCATCTGAGCCACCAGGGATATCCCAGAATGAGATCTATTAAGCACATTTCCCCAGAGAAATAGAACCAACAGGAGTGGCATATATGTGTATATACAAGGAAATTTTTCATGAGTAATTGGCTCATGTGATTATGGAGGCTGACAAGTCCCAATCTGTAGTGTGGGCTGGAAGCCTGGACACGCAGGAGACTTGATAATGCAATTCTAACCTGAGGGAAGTCAACTGGAGCACTCCCTCATGCTCAGGGAGGCTAGTCATTTGCTCTATTCAGATCTTCAACTGATTAGATGAGGTCCACTCTTGAGAGTCCCTTGTACCGCAAGGAGATCCAACCAGTCCATTCTAAGTGAGATCAATCCTGGGTGTTCATTGGAAGGACTGATGCTAAAGCTGAAACTGCAATACTTTGGCCACCTCATGCGACGAGTTGACTCACTGGAAAAGACTCTGATGCTGGGAAAGGTTGGGGGCAGGAGGAGAAGGGGACGACCGAGAATGAGATGGCTGGATGGCATCACCGACTCTGTGGACATGAGTTTGAGTGAAGTCCGGGAGTTGGTGATGGACAGGGAGGCCTGGCGTGCTGTGATTCATGGGGTCGCAGAGAGTTGGACACGACTGAGCAACTGAACTGAACTGAACTGACTCACTTTATGGAAGGCAGTTTAAAAGTTTATGAATTTAAAAGTTAATCTCATTCAAAAACATTCTCCAGGGTGATGCATAAAACTCACCACCACACTAGGTAGATATTTTATGTCCTGTAATCTTAATAGCAACCAAAACTGAATATGAAGAACAGTAATGAGGAAATGTATTTGCAGTACCCCAAAAGACTCCATTGTATGACTTAAGTATCCAAATTTTCCTGATATGTATCTTTTATATGAATAGCAGTTATAAAATAGAATTTCTGGTTATAAATAGCTGGTATTTTCTGAAGGTCTTTGTTTTTTATTTTGATAAAAGGGTGGAATGAATATTATGCTTCCTGGACCTCCTGCTCCACTTTCAGGATCAAGGCATTAATTTTTCCAGCTGCTCAGAGTGTTGCCTGCAGACAGTTTGCTGCTGAGTCTCTCCCCAGAATTACTCTAGGCATTTAATAATATGCTTCTGCATTACTGAGAAAGGAAGGGGATGATTTATATCTAGCAACTACTTCAGATAGCATTTGGGCACGGTGAAAATTTATGTAGATAGTCTGCATATGTAGACCAATCTGATTATATTTTCTCTGTTAAATGCCAAATTTTGCTCTTCAGGGAAATTTAAAAGTCATGTTATACTCAAGAATGATATTCCTTCACTGCTTTTACTCAGACAAGATCTTAATACCATTTAAGATACCCAACCACATGAAGTACATCAACCAAATGGTTTTAGGTATAATTTATATTCTATAATTGTATATTCTCATATTTAATTGTTTTCTTTTTGTTTTTTCTTTTTATTGGAATATAATTTACAATGTTGTGTTAGTTACTGCTATAAAACTTTGTGAATCGGCCATGTGTATACATATATCCCCTTCCTGTTGAGCCTTCCTCCCACTACCAGCCGCCACCCCATTCCACCCATCTATGTCATCACAGAACACTAAGCTAAGCTACATGTGCTATACAGAAGCATCCTACTAGCTATCTGTTTTACACATGGAAGTGTATATATGTCAGTGCTATCATCTCAGTTCGTCCCACCCACTCCTTTCCCCTCTGTGTCAACCAGTTCATTCTCTCTGTCTGTATCTCTATTCCTGCCCTGCAAATAGGTTCTTCAGTACCATTTTTCTAGATTCCATATACATGTATTAATATATTTGTTTTTCTTCTTCTGACTTACTTCGCACTGTATGACAGGCTTTAGGTTCATCCATATCACTCAAACTGACTCAATTTCATTCCCTTTATGGAAAATATCCCACTGTATATATGCACCACATATATATATGCTTCTGCTGCTGCTGTGGCTAAGTCGCTTCAGTCGTGTCTGACTCTATGCCACCCCATAGACGGCAGCCCACCAAGCTCCTCCATGCATGGGGATTTCCAGGCAAGAGTACTGGAGTGGGTTGCCATTGCCTTCTCCGATATATGCTTCTAAGATCTAGCTATTATAAATAGTGCTGCAATGAACATTGGCATACATGAGTTTTTTTGAGTAAAGAATTTAAATTGACATACATCATTTTTCAAAGGAGTGATAGCAGAATGTTCTTAATCATTTCAGTGACTGCTGGCCTGGCAAAATATAATAAAATTCATTCATTTTACACAGCAGTTCCATTATGCTTTTAGTACCTTGGTGTATGATTTGAAGTCCTAAGTAATATTCATCAAGAAATCTATTTAACAAACTAAAGATATTTCAATAATGAAAGAAAAACATGTCACTAAACTCTTCACAGGGTGGTGACAATATCATAGGTATTTTTATACAGATATTAGGGTATAGACAGAGTTTTGAAGTAGGCAAAATCTCTCCTAAGTGACTTTATTTCTCTTTCCTAAATCCTTATACCTCTTTTTGGTGTGTTGTCTCCTAGTCAAACTACTTCTCTTTTCACTACTACCTTCCATTACTTCAGTTGACACTCCTCCCCATCTGATAATGCTTAAAAGAAAGCAATAAACAATTGGCATTCAGTCCATTCTCTCCTTTTACAAGGGCAGAACCTCCCAACAAATAACTAAGGAAGGAGACACTTCAACTCTCCTCTGTAGACCCTCTAAAAACAGAGAACTCTGAAAATTAACCAGTGATAATTGTTAGCCAAAGAGTCTTTGGATGTGTAATCCTTGTAGCAGAATGTTCCTACTCTAAGACTGCTCATTTTAAACAAACCTAGAACTTTGTGTTTATGGCCCAGGGCTTTCTTGAAAATGTCACTAAAGCTATGAAACTATCTTAGTATTAAATAAGAATGGTTCATGCTGAAATGGCAAGTTTTGTGTAAGTAATATAGATTTGTAATTACTTAGGGCTGGAGTGCATTCTGATGAGGAGAGAAAGGGCCAGATTGCCCTGATGGTACTAGACCTCTCCTTGCTTTTTCTCTGCTCTGCAATTCCTTGTGTCACTGAAGTATTAATAAAGTTGATATTGGGTAAGACCTCCACTTCTTGTATTTCTGATTTGCCAATCTAATCCTTTGTGCTTCCTCTGCATTCTGAACAGAATTTCCTTCCAGGATCCATGGTGGATCATCTCCAGGTTTGTCATACCGAATCAGAACAGATTGTTACAAAAAATGACTACATGCTAACATGATAAGATGGTTATTAATGCATTGTTGTGGTTTAGTTGCTCAGTCGTGTCTGACTCTTTCTGACCCCATGGACTGTAGTTTACCAGGCTTCTCTGTCCATGGGATTCTCCAGGCAAGAGCACGGGAGAGGGCTGCCATTTCCTTCTCCACTAATGCATACACCATCAAATTAAAAACAGTACTGTAATTAAAGATATGACTCCAATGTGAAAAAAATTAGTGTCTTGGAAAACTCAAATGTGTTAAAAAGTAGATATCTGTCCACACTTAATATCACATATATTGGAATAATCTCTATATATTTGCTTAAAAAACTGAAGCATAATTCAAAGACACATAATCTGATCTATCAGCATTTCTCCTTGTTAAAAGAACATATTATCAACAGGATACAAAAACAGATGAAGGAAAAATCTACATGGGAAAAGCTTTACCACACTGAGTAAAATGTCTTATCTTTAAACATTAATTTGACATGAGTTTGAAGTTGGATGTGAGTCTGAGCAAACTGAGAGATAGTGAAGGACAGGGAAGCCTGGTGGCTACAGTCCATGGAGTCACAAAGAGTTGGACATGACTTGGCAACCGAATACCAATTCTTAAACTTTTTGATATGAATTTTTAAGAAGAGCCTAATAGAAATTTCATAAAAGAGTATACCTAAATAGGAGTCTTGACTACTTTCTGATGCAGATTTGAACAGATTTTTTAAAAAGATGAAAATACTTCTTTTTATACCATAGTTAGAGATTTTTGTTCACTTGGAAATAGAAACGTTGTATTGACAAAATGAAGTCAGATGTGTTTAATTATGAAGAGCTTTTCCCACTTTGATTTCAACATAAAAATGAAGGTTTGTGAAATGAACTATGTTTCATTCAGGCATTTCTTAATGAATTATAATATTTCAGGCAAATTCCTATAGAAGTAAATATGTTTTCATTTTCTGCAGGTGTAAAAAGTCTTCAAAGGAACACTATTTCCCAACAAATGAAACTATTTCCATCACCAACCAGCCTTGAAAATGTTACCCCTAGGAATAAAGAACTTTTCTATGGTTCTAAGGCTCTGGTTCAGGACCCATTATGTCAAAGGTAGATTAAGATATAACATTTCCCATCTGTGAATTTCATATTTCACCACTTATGCTAGTTCTCCTTTCTCTTTTCTAAGAAATAAAGATATTTCTTTTTAATGATGATGATGACTATAGTCTGTTATTATCCTCATGAGACTAAAAGGGTAATAACAGGAATACAACAGCTATCATTTAGAAATTATGCTCAGAATGCATCAGTATGAGCTCATAGAAGTAAATAAAGTGCAGCACTATTTGTAATTAATTAAGAAGTTAGCTTCAGTTTTATGTATACTAAAACCAAATTCAACAGGTTTCTTATTGCTTGAATTTATTTGAACCATAGGTCAAATTATGCCCTTCAATGTTTCTAGTGGTTATAAGCAATAAGAGTCTGAGTATTATGGCCTAGAAAATGAATGCTCATTCTGTCTGTGCATGATGTAAGAGTAACTTAGTAAAAATGGGAAACTATAGCTTTTTTAATTAAGAAAATGTTTACTTCTTTTAATTAGTATTGATATGTAGTTCAATTTGAACAAAATTTAAATAGAAATTATATCACATTTCCTATGTGAAATCAGTTTTCTAATAATATCATTTAATAATATTCATAAGAAGTCAACAAAGTACAGGGATAGAACGTAGCTATATATACTTTCTATATATCATGAGAAACACTGCGCTGGAGGAAGCACAAGTTGGAATCAAGACTGCTGGGAGAAATATCAATAACCTCAGATATGCAGATGACACCACTCTTATGGCAGAAAGTGAAGAGGAACTAAAAAGCCTCTTGATGAAAGTGAAAGAGGAGAGTGAAAAAGTTGGCTTAAAGCTCAACATTCAGAAAACTAAGATCATGGCATCCGGTCCCATCACCTCATGGCAAATAGATGGGAAACAGTGGAAACAGTGTCAGTTTTTATTTTTCTGGGCTCCAAAATTACTGCAGATGGTGACTGCAACCATGAAATTAAAAGACACTTACTCCTTGGAAGGAAAGTTATGGCCAACCTAGACAGCATATTAAAAAGCAGAAACATTATTTTGGCTAACAAAGTTCCATCTAGTCAAGGCTATTGTTTTTCCAGTAGTCATGTATGGATGTGAGAGTTGGACTATAAAGAAAACTGAGCACCAAAGAATTGATGTTTTTGAACTGTGGTGTTGGAGAAGACTTTTGAGAGTCCCTTGGACTGCAAGGAGATCCAACCCGTCCATCCTGAAGGAGATCAGTCCTGAGTGTTCATTGGAAGGACTGATGTTGAAGCTGAAACTCCAATACGTTGGCCACTTGATGCGAAGAGCTGACTCATTTGAAAAAACCCTGATGCTGGGATAGATTGAGGGCAGGAGGAGAAGGGGACAACAGAGGATGGTTGGATGGCATCACCAACTCAGTGGACATGGGTTTGGGTGGACTCCGGGAGTTGGTGATGGACAGGGAGGCCTGGTGTGCTGCAGTCCATTGGGGTCGCAAAGAATCGGACACGACTGAGCAACTGAACTGAACTGAATAATAAACTTTAGGCACACATAGAAATACAAATAAAACTCCATAAAAAAGAAAGGTGGCAGGATTCTGAATGATGAATATCTCAGCTTGTGGTATTTAGGAAAAAGTTTGGGTGAATACCTAGGATTAGATATAGGTTTACCCAAATCCTTTCTTTATTTCCTTAAACTCTGTATTGAAATGTAAACTAGTTAATGAAAAGTACAGTTTCACAAATACATAGTCCAGTGGGTTTTTACAAACTAAACACACCCTTCTAACTCGCATTCAGATTGAAAAATCAAGTATTAAGAGTAAACTAGCAATTCCCTCATGATTTCTCTCAGTCTTTATCTCTTATTCCCATCGTGGGTAAGTAAACATTTTTCCTGACTGCTAATTGGCGTGCTGCGATTCATGGGGTGGCAAAGAGTCGGACACAACTGAGCGACTGAACTGAACTGAACATCATGGATTAGTTTTTGCTTGGTTTTGTAATGTATATAATTAAAGTCATACAATATGTACTCTAGTATCTGCTTTTTTTCCCCTTCAAATTAGACTTGTGTGATGAATCTATATTTTTAAATATTTGTTTATTTGCCTGCATTGGGTCTCAGTTGCAGCCTGCAGGATCTTCATTGTGTCATGAGTGATCTTTCTTTGTGGTGCACAGACTTGCTAGTTGTGACTCGGGCTCAGTAGTTGTGAGCACATGGGTTCCCTAGTGGTGTCATGAGGCCTCCAGAGCACAGGGACCTCAGTAACTGTAGCATTTGGGCTCTTTAGTTGTGGCACAAAGACTCCAGAGTGCACAGGCTCAGTAGCTGTGGTGCATGGGCTTCGTTGCTCGGTGGCATGTGGAATCTTAGTTCCCCAATCCAGGATCGAACCCGCATTCCCTGAATTGCAAGGTGAATTTTTAATCACTGGATCATCAAGGAAGCCCCAGTCCATATTTCTGAGGTGTTGTTATAAAGGGCTGATTGTTGTCGCATTATTTCTTTGTCTTGTTGTTGTGCAGTCATGCCCAACTCCTTGAGATCCAACGGACTAAAGCTTGCCAGGCTTCCCTGTCCATCACCAACTCCCAAAGTGTGTTCAAACTCATGTCCATCTAGTCAGTGATGCTATTTAACCATCTCATCCCTGTCATCCCCGTCTCCCACCTTCAACATTTCCCAGCATCAGGGTCTTTTCCAATGAGTCATTTCTTCACATCAGGTGGTCAAAGTACTGGAGCTTCAGCTTCAGCATCAGTCTTTCCAGTGAATATTCAGGACTGATTTCCTTTAGAATTGACACTGATTTAATCTACTTGCTGTCCAAGGGACTCCCAAGATTCTTCTCAAGCAACCTAATTCAAAGGCATCAATTCTTCTGCACTCAGCAGAAGACATAAGAAATATGGGTTCTATCCCTGGGTTGGGAAGACACCTTAGAGGAGGAAACAGCAACCCACTCCAGTATTCTTTCCTGGAGAATCCATGGACAGAAAAGTTTAGTGAGCTACAGTCCATAGCATTGCAAAGGGTGAGACGTAACTGAAGTGACTTAGCATGCATGCACCCACAGCCTTCTTTAAAAAAAAAAAAAAATTTAATGGGCAGCTAGTTACTTTATAATATTGTGGTTTTTGCTATACATTGACATGAAATAGCCATGGGTGCACATGTGTCCCCCATCTCAAACCCCCTTCCACCTCCCTCCCTCCCTCCGCATCCCACCCCTCTGGTTTGTCCCAGTGCACCAGCTTTGAGTGCCCTGTTTCATGCATTGAACTTGGATTGGTGAACTATTTCACATATAGTAAAATACAGGTTTCAATGCTATTCTCTCAAAGCATCCCACCTTCGCCTTCTCCCACAGAGTCCAGAAGTCTGTTCAGTGTCTCTTTTGCTGTCTCACATATAAGGTTGTCGTTACCATCTTTCTAAATTCCGTACATATGTGTTAATATGCTGTATTGGTGTTTTTCTTTTTGACTTACTTCACTCTATATAATAGGTTCCAGTTTCATCCACCTCATTAGAACTGATTCAAATGCATTCTTTTTAATAGCTGAGTAATATTCCATTGCATATTTTCCACAACTTTCTTATCCATTCGTTTGCTGATGGACGTCTAGGTTGCTTCCATGTCCTGGCTATTGTAAACAGTGTTGTGATGATAATTGGGGTACATGTATCTCTTTCAATTCTGGTTTTCTCAGTGTGTATGCCCATGAGTGGGATTGCTGGGTCCTATGGCAGTTCTATTTTCAGCTTTTTAAGGAATCTCCACACTGTTCCCCATAGTGGCTGTACTAGCTTGCATTGATATCAACAGTGTAAGAGGGGTCCCTTTTCTCCACACCCTCTCCAGCATTTATTTGTAAACTTGTTAATAGCAGCCATTCTGACTGGCATGAGATGGTGCCTCATTGTGGTTTTGATTTGAATTTCTCTGATAAGAAGTGATGTTGAGCATCTTTTCATAGTTTGTTAGCCATCTGTATGTCTTCTTTGGAGAAACGTCTGTTTAGTTCTTTGGCCCATTTTTGATTGGGTCATTTATTTTTCTGGTATTGAGCTGAATGAACTGCTTGTATATTTTTGAGATTAATTCTTTGTCAGTTGCTTCATTTACTATTATTTTCTCCCACTCTGAAGGCTGTCTTTTCACCTTACTTATAGTTTCCTTCACTGTGCAAAATATTTTAAGTTTAATTAGGTCCCATTTGTTCATTTTTGCTTTTATTTCCATTACTCTGGGAGGTGAGTCATAGAGGATCTTGCTCTGATTTATGTCAGAGAGTGTTTTGCCTATTTTTTCCTCTAGGAGTTTTATAGTTTCTGTTTTTACATTTAGATTGTTAATCCATTATGAGTTGATTTTGTGTATGATGTTAGAAAGTGTTCTGGTTTCATTCTTTTATAGGTGGTTGACCAGTTTTCCCAGTACCAGTTGTTAAAGAGATTGTCTTTTCTCCATTGTATATTTTTGCCTCCTTTGTCAATGATAAGGTGTCCATAGGTGTGTGGATTTATCTCTGGGCTTTCTATTTTGTTCCATTGATTTATTTTGCTGTCTTTGTGCCAGGATCATACTGTCTTGATGACTGTAGCTTTGTGGTATAGTCTGAAGTCAGGTAAATTGATTCCTCCAGTTCCATTCTTCTTCCTCAAGATTGCTTTGGCTATTCGAGGTTTTTTGTATTTCTATACAAATTGTGAAATTATTTGTTCTAGTTCTGTGAAAAATACCCTTGGTAGCTTAATAAAGATTGCATTGAATCTATATATTGCTTTGGATAGAATACTCATTTTCATTGTATTGACTCTTCTGATCCATAAAAAGGTATATTTTTCCATCTCTTTGTGTCAACTTTGATTTCTTTCATCAGTGTTTTATAGTTTTCTATATATAGACCTTTTGTTTTTCCATTTAGGAAAGATTTATTCCTAAGTATTTTATTCTTTTAATTGTAATGGTGAATGGGATTGATTCCTTAATTTCACTTTCTGAGTATTAATTTTATATCCTGCAATTTAACTGTATTCATTGATTAGCTCTAGCAATTTTCTGGTGGTATCTTTAGGGTTTTCTTTGTAGAAGATCATGTCATCTGCAAACAGTGAGAGTTTTACTTCTTCTTTTCCAATCTGGATTGTTTTTATTTCTCTTTCTTCTCTTATTGCTGTGGCTAAGACTTCCAAAACTATCTTGAATAGTAGTGGTGAGAGTGGGCACCTTTGTCTTGTTACTGACTTTAGGGGAAATGCTTTCAATTTTTTGCCATTGAAGAAGATTGCTGTGGGTTTATTATATATAGCTTTTATTATGTTGAGTTATGTTCCTTCTTAGTTTCATTGAGTTAGACAAGGCTGTGGTCCATGTGATCAGATTGACTAGTTTTCTATGGTTATGGTTTCATTGTGTCTGCCCTCTGATGCCCTCTCACAACACTTACCATCTTACTTGGGTTTCTCTTACCTTGGACGTGGGGTATCTCTTCATGGCTGCTCCAGCAAAGCGCAGCTGCTGCTCCTTACCTTGGATGAGGTCACACCTCCTGACCTTGAACTGTGAAGTAGCTCCGCTCAGCCATCCTGTGCCCACACAGCCACCGCTTCTTGGACATGGGGTAGCTTCTCTTGGCCACAGCCCTGACATCAGACATGGGGTAGCTCCTCTTGGCTGCCACTCCTAACCTCGGACATGGGACCACAGCCTTGTATGATTCAATGAAACTATCCATGTCCTGTGGGGCCACTCAAGATGGACAGGTCTTGGTGGAGAGGTCTGACAGAACGTGGTCCACTGGAGAAGGGAATGGCAAACCACTTCAGTATACTTGCCTTGAGAAACCCATGAACAGTATGCAAAGGCAAAATGATAGGCTACTGAGTGAGGAATTCCCCAGGTCGGTAGGTGCCCAATATGCTACTGGAGATCAGTGGAGAAATAAATCCAGAAAGAATGAAGGGATGGAGCCAAAACAAAAACTATACCCAGTTGTGGATGGGACTGGTGAAAGAAGCAAGGTCTGATGCTATAAAGAGCAATATTGCATAGGAACCTGGAATGTTAGGTCCATGAATCAAGGCATTTTGGAAGTGGTCAAACAGGAGATGGCAAGAGTGAATGTCGACATTCTAGGAATCAGCAAACTAAAATGGAATGGAATGGATGAATTTAACTCAGATGACCATTATATCTACCATTGTGGCCAGGAATCCCTTAGAAGAAATGTAGTAGCCATCATGGTCAACAAAAGAGTCTGAAATGCAGAACTTGGATGCAATCTGAAAAGCGACAGAATGATCTCTGTTCATTTCCAAGGCAAACCATTCAATGTCATGGTAATCCAAGCCTATACCCCAACCAATAACGCTGAAGAAGCAGAAGGTGAACGGTTCTATAAAGACCTACAAGACCTTTTAGAACTAATACCCAAAAAAGATGTCTTTTTCATGATAGGGGACTGGAATGCAAACGTAGGAAGTCAAGAAACACCTGGAATAACAGGCAAATTTGGGCTTTGGGTACAGAATGAAGCAGGGCAAAGGCTAATAGAGTTTGCTAAGAGAACGCACTGGTCATAGCAAACACCCTCTTCCAACAACACAAGAGAAGACTCTACACATGGACCTCACCTGATGGTCAACACTGAAATCAGATTGCTTACATTCTTTGCAGCCAAAGATGGAAAAGCTCTATAGAGTCAGCAAAAACAAGACTGGGAGCAGACTGTGGCTCAGATCATTAACTCCCTATTGCCAAATTCAGGCTTAAATTGAAGAAAGTGGGGAAAACCACTAGACCATTCAGGTATGACCTAAATCAAATCCCTTATGATTATACAGTGGAAGTGAGAAATAGATTTAAGGGACTAGATCTGATAGAGTGCCTGATGAACTGTGGACTGAGGTTCATGACATTGTACAGGAGGCAGTGATCAAGACCATCCCCATGGAAAAGAAATGCAAAAAAGCAAAATGGCTGTCTGAGGAGGCCTTGCAAATAGCCGTGGAAAGAAGAGACAGGAAAAGCAAAGGAGAAAAGGAAAGCTATAATCATCAGAACGAAGAGATCCAAAGAATAGCAAGGAGAGATAAGAAAGCCTTCCTCAGTGGGCAATGCAAAGAAATAGAGGAAAAGAACAGAATGGGAAAGACCAGAGATCTCTTCAAGAAAATTAGGGATACCAAGGGAACATTTCATGCAAAGGTGGGCTTGATAAAGGACAGAAATGGTATGGACCTTACAGAAGTAGAAGATATTAAGAAGACGTGGCAAGAATACATAGAAGAACTGTACAAAAAAGATCTTCATGACCCAGATAATCACGATGGTGTGATCATTCACCTCGAGCCAGACATCCTGGAATGTGAAGTCAAGTGGGCCTTAGGAAGCATCACTATGAACAAAGCTAGTGGAGGTGATGGAATTCCAGTTGAGCTATTTCAAATCTTGAAAGATAATGCCATTAAATTGCTGCGCTCAATAAGCCAGCAAATTTGGAAAACTCAGCAGTGACCACAGGACTGGGAAAGGTCAATTTTCATTCCAATCCCAAAGCAAGGCAATGCCAAAGAGTGATTAAACTACCACACAATTGCACTCATCTCACACGCTAGTAAAGTAATGCTCAAATTCTCCAAGCCAGGCTTCAGCAATACATGAACTGTGAATTTCCTGATGTTCAAGCTGGTTTTAGAAAAGGCAGAGGAAACAGAGACCAAATTGCCAACATCCACTGGATTATCAAAAAAGCAAGAGAGGTCCAGAAAAACATGTATTTCTGCTTTGTTGACTGTGCCAAAGCCTTTGACCCTGTGGATCACAATAAACTGGAAAATTCTGAGAGATGGGAATACCAGACCACCTGACCTGCCTCTTGAGAAACCTATATGCAGGTCAGGAAGCAACAGTTAGAACTGGACATGGAAAAACAGACTGGTTCCAAATAGGAAAAGGAGTACGTCAAGGCTGTATATTTTCACCCTGCTTATTTAACTTATATGCAGAGTACATCATGAGAACACTGGGCTGGAAGAAGCACAAGCTGGAATCAAGATTACCGGGAGAAATATCAATAACTTCAGATATGCAGATGACACCACCCTTATGGCAGAAAGTGAAGAGGAACTAAAAAACCTCTTGATGAAAGTGAAAGAGGAGAGTGAAAAGGTTGGCTTGAAGCTCAACATTCAGAAAACAAAGATCATGGCATCTGGTCCCATCACTTCATGGCAAATAGATAGAAAAAGAGTGGAAACAGTGTCAAACTTTATCTTTTGGGGCTCCAAAATCACTGCAGATGCTGATTGCTGCCATGAAATTAAAAGACACTTGCTCCTTGGAAGGAAAGTTTTGACCAACCTAGATAGCATATAGTAAAGCAGACACATTCAGTTCAGTTCAGTTCAGTTTGCCAACAAAGGTCAGTCTAGTCAAGGCTATGGTTTTTCCAGTAGTCATGTATGGATGTGAGAGTTGGACTGTGAAGAAAGCTGAGAGTCAAAGGATTGATGCTTTTGAATTGTGGTGCTGGAGAAGACTCTGAGAATCCCCTGGACTGAGAGGATGTCCAACCAGTCCATTCTAAAGGAGTTCGATCCTGGGTGTTCATCGGAAGGACTGATGTTGAAGCTGAAACTCCCAATACTTTGGCCACTACATGTGAAGAGTTGACTCATTAGAAAAGACCCTGATGCTGGGAGGAATTGGGGGCAGGAGGAGAAGGGGACGACAGAGAATGAGATGGCTGGATGGCATCACTGACTCAATGGACATGAGTTTGGGTTAACTCTGGGAGTTGGTGATGGACAGGGAGGCCTGGTGTGCTGCGATTCATGGGGTCGCAGAGTCAGACACGACTGAGCGACTAAACTAAACTGATTATCCTTCTATGCCTGCTTTCTGGAGAGGTTTTTTGTTTGTTTGTTTCTTTGTTTTTTTTATCATAAATCAGTTTTGAATTTTGTCAAAAGCTTTCTCTGCATCTGTTGAGAAAATCATATGGATTTTATCCTTCAATTTGTTAATGTGGCATATCACATTGATTGATTTGTCAATATTGAAGAATCCTTGCACCACTGGGATAAAGACCACTTGGTCATGACGTATGGTATTTTTAATATGTTGTTGGATTCTGTTTGCTAGAATTTTTTGAGGATTTTGCATCCATGTTCATCAGTGATATTGGCCTATAGTTTTCTTTTTGTGTGACATCTTTGTCTG
Source organism: Moschus berezovskii (assembly GCF_049115385.1). NCBI lineage: Eukaryota > Metazoa > Chordata > Mammalia > Artiodactyla > Moschidae > Moschus > Moschus berezovskii. Next base: position 59,159,667 of record NC_142460.1, read on the forward strand.
GTTTTGGTATTAGGTGATGGTGACCTCATATAACGAGTTTGGGAGTTTACCTTCCTCTGCAATATTCTGGAAGAGTTTGAGAACAATAGGGGTTAGCTCTTCTCTAAATTTTTGGTAGAATTCATCTGTGAAGCCATATGGTCCCAGGCTTTTGTTTTTTGGAAGATTTTTTAATTACAGTTTCAATTTCTGTGCTTGTGATGTATGTGTTAAGATTTTATATTTCTTCCTGGTTCAATTTTGGAAGGTTATACTTCTCTAAGAATTTGTCCATTTCTTCCAATTTGTCCATTTTATTGTCCTATAGTTGCTGATAATAGTCTCTTATGATCCTTTTTATTTTTGTGTTGTATGTTGTGATTTCTCCATTTTCTTTTCTAATTTTGTTTATTTGATTCTTCTCCCTATTTTCTTGGAGTTTGGCTGTGGTTTGTCTATTTTATTTATGTTCTCAAAGAACTACACTTTATTTAGTTTTGCTGCTTTTTGGTATAGTCTCCTTTGTTTCTTTTTCATTGTTTCTGTCTTAGTTTTTATGATTGCTTTCCTTCTACCAACCCTGGGGTTCTTCATTTCTTCTTTTTCTTGTTGTGTTAGATATAAAGTTATGTTATTTATTTGGTTTGTCTCTTGTTTCTTGAGGTAACTTGTAAAACTATGAACCTTCCCCTTAGCACTGCTTTTACTCTTCTTTGTGGTCTAACTCTCACATCAGCACATGACTACTGGAAAAACCGTAGCTTCAACTATACAGACCTTTATCAGCAAAGTAATGTCTCTGCTTTTTAATACACTGTCTAGGTTTGTCATAGCTTTCCTTCCAAGGAACAAGCATCTTTTAATTTCTTTGTGAGAATATACCAAAATATATTTATTTGCTTTTCTATGAACAGGCCTATCTTAGTTTCATATTTGAGGCTATTACAAAAAGTGCCTGTATAAATAATGCTCATACTTGTTTTTGATGAACATGTGTATGCGTATATATGCTTAACATATACACAGATGAGTAATGGCTGGGTCATAGGATCTGCACACGTCTGAATTTAGTTCAGTTTAGTTCAGTCACTCAGTCATGTCCAAGTCTTTGGGATACCATGTACTGCAACACGACAGGCCTCCCTGTCCATCACCAACTCCTGGAGTTTACTCAAACTCATGTCCATTGAGTCAGTGATGCCATCCAAACATCTCATCCTCTGTCGTCCCCTTCTCCTCCCACTCTCAATCTTTCCCAGCATCAGGGTCTTTTCCAATGAGTCAGTTCTTTGCATCAGGTGGCCAAAGCATTGGAGTTTCAGCTTCAACATCAGTCCTTCCACTGAATATTCAGGACTGATCTCCTTTAGGATGGACTGGTTGAATCTCCTTGCAGTCCAAAGGACTCTCAAGAGTCTTCTCCAGCAGCACAGTTCAAAAGCATCAATCCTTTGGCACTCAGCTTTCTTCACAGTCCAACTCTCACATCCATACATGACCACAGGAAAAACCATAGCCTTGACTACACAGACCTTGGTTGGCAAAGTAATGTCTCTACTTTTTAGTATGCTATCTAGGTTGGTCATAACTTTTCTTTCAAGGAGTAAACAACTTTTAACTTCATGGCTGCAGCCACCATCTGCAGTGATTTTGGAGCCCCCCAAAATAAAGTCAGCCACTGTTTCCACTGTTTCCCCATCTATTTGCCATGAAGTGTTGGGACTGGATGCAATGATCTTAGTTTTCTGAATGTTGAGCTTTAAGCCAGCAACTGAATTTAGTAGAACCTGCCAAATAATTTTCCACAAACATAGTCATTTATTATTATCATGTTCCGCTGTCATACCCCATATCTTTGTTAGATTTTATTTTTTAACACTTTAGGCATTGTGTCTAATGGGCATTACTTTATGGTTTAAATTTTCATTCTCCTTATAACTGATGAAGTTTAACTTTTTTCCATCCTTTTATTGTTCATTTAATATACTTCTTTGTAAAACATTTATGCTAGTCTTCTGCAACATTTTATTGAGTTTCTATCTTCTTCTTCTTCATCTGCTTTCTATATCTGACTCCTTCATCACTAATCTGTAATGCAAATACTTTTTTTTTGGCTCCATTTTTTGCCTATTCAAACTTCATGGTGTTTTAGCAATCAAATATATAAAATAATTTGCTCTGATATCTTTGAAATATTTTCTGTTGTCTTAGACATATCTACAGTTGTGTATGGTATGAAGTAGGAATCAAGGTATGTATTTTCCCCACATGAAACTCCAGCTCAACTGGTACCACTCTTGAAAAAACCAACTCTCCTCACTTCACTGTACTAACTTTTACTTTTGACAGTGAGTTATAAATTTTAATTACATTATCAAAATTATTAAATTAAAAGTCAACTAAATGAATATAAACTATAAATGGACCAATAATGAGAGCATATTAAAAAAACAAGGATTATGTCTGAATATCTTGTGTATAATAAATAAATTTTAAAAATAAAATTAAAAGTAAAAAAATATGTAAGTCAGACTATAAAGCCATGATAGAATTTATCTAGGAAGGGCTTCCCTGGTGGCTCAGTGTAAAGAATCTGCCTGCCAATTCAGCGGATGTGGTTTCAGTCTCTGAGTTGGGAAGATCCCCTGGAGAAAGAAATGGCAATCCACTCCAGTATTCTTGCCTAGAGAATCCCGTGAACAGAGGAGCCTGGCAGGCTACAATTCATGGGGTCATAAAGCGTTAGACATGACTTATCAACAAAACAACAACAATTTTGGGGGGAGAACAGAAATCACACTAGATATATGAATAAAAGCTGTGATTCATGGGGTTGCGGAGAGTCGGACACGACTGAGCGACTGAACTGAACTGAACTGAACACAGGGTAACATTTACATGGAGAAGGCAATGGCAACCCACTCCAGTACTCTTGCCTGGAGAATCCCAGGGACGGGGGAGCCTGGTAGGCTGCAGTCCATGGGATCGCTAGGAGTCGGACACGACTGAGCGACTTCATTTTCACTTTTCACTTTCTTGCATTGGAGAAGGAAATGGCGACCCACTCCAGTGTTCTTGCCTAGAGAATCCTGTAGACAGAGGAGCCTTGTGGGCTGCCATCTATGGGGTCGCACAGAGTCAGACACGTTGAAGCGGAACCCAGAATTATTAACTACGGAAAGCAGCTTCTACCCATAGACATGGGGAACAAAGGAGCTAGAGTTCAGGGTAGCTATTGAGCAATGACATAGTCACCACTGGCACCTTGTGAGCCCAGGGAAGCTGGTTCCAATGAGGCCAAAAGAAGCTGGAAGCTAAAAGGAGCTGCTGAGACTCTGGCAAAGTTGTGCTTACAGCAAGCAAACAGATATGCAGAAGTTTCTTCTCCATTTTCCCTGTTTTCCAATCTATCTCTCCTCTTTACTGGCGAAATATATTAATAATAGAAAAATGGAGGCTTCCCTGGTGGCTCAGCAGTAAAGGATCTGCTTGCAATGCAGAAGATGCAGGACACCCGAGTTTGATCCCTGGGTCAGGAAGATCCCCTGAAGGAGGGCATGGCAGCCGTCTCCAAGCCTTACCTGGAGAATCCCATGGACAGAGGAACCTGGCAGGCTACAGACTTAGGGTCACAAGGAATCAGACACAACGAAAGTGACTGAGGATGCATGCACACTAATAGAAAGCCACTGGCAAAGAAAAATTAGTATTCATAGAGTCCTCAACTTCAGCATGATAAAGCAAAATCAAACAGTGCATTTGGAACTGAGAGATAATACGTTAATAATGGCATGATGATACAACACATTTGAACATCAAAGAATACTATGGAATTTCATTCAGATTTTGATTTATATTTATATTTATTATTTGATGATATGTATTAAGGCATAAGTCAAAATAACAAGCTACTTCATTCAGAGTGTGCTTATACTTATTTGGCACTAAATTTCACATATAAATGTGAAGGTTACAATTAAGTTGATTTTCATTTTTTAAAAATCTTATAGATATTTATGGTAGAATTTATGACTTAAGTGTGATAAACTGCCTTGGATAATGGTTATAATCTAAATGTTTCTTATTTTACTGGGTGCATTATTTTTCATTAACTAAGTATTGCTTTGCCTTCATCTTCTTCCAGTATCTATAGGGCCTGTGCTAAGTCACTTCAGTCGTGTCCCACTCTGCAACCTCACGGCCTACAGCACACCAAGCTCCTCTGTCCATGGGATTCTCCATGGGTTGCCATACCCTCCTCTAAGGGATCTTCCCAACCCCCAGATGGAACCTACTTCTCTTATGTCTTCTGCATTGGCAGGTGGGTTCTTTACAATTCAAATTTTCTGAAATGGTTACCATCATCATCCTTTATGTCTCAAAATATTTCAGCCACTTCCTTTAAAATTATATTATCAAGTGTATTTCCATTATAAATAAGCAAAGTACAAAATGTTCTGATAACTTGCAAATCAAAAATTGTACATCTCCATCTATTAAGAGAATGATATGGGAAAGGATAAAAATCCTCATTTGAGTGTTATTGTTTTTATGTGTGCTGCCCTAAAAAATGATTAGGAGGTTACTTAAAAAGGTGTTACAAGCTTATGGAGGCTGCACAGAGCCATTTGGGAGAGATGTAAACATAGAACTGAATAACATAATTTTAGCCTGTATAAATTTGCTGGTTCTGTTGACTCCCTATCAGAAGAATGAGGTAATACAATGAGAAAACATCTATAAAACAAAGTGGTTGTCATCAGGTAGGCCAAGAAAATATCACCAGTTAACTATATTTCCTCCTCTATTTATTTATTTGCTATGTCATCTATGCACATAGATGATACCACTCTAATGGCAGAAAGTGAAGAGGAACTAAAGATCCTTTTAATGAGGGTGAAAGAGTAGAGTAAAAATTTAGCTTGAAACTCAACATTAAAAAAAAAAAAGCTAAGATCACTACATGGCTAATAGAAGGGAAAAAGGTGGAAGTGTGGCAGACTTTATTTTCTTGGTTTCCAAAATCACTGCAGATGATGATTTGTAACCATGAAATTAAAAGTTGCTTGCTCTTTGGAAGAAAAACAGTGGCAAGCCTAGATAGCATATTAAAAACGGAAACATTACTTTGCTGACAAAGGTCCATATAGTCAAATCTATTTTCCAGTAGTCATGTGCAGATGTAAGAGTTGGACCACAAAGAAGACTGAGCACTGAAGAATTGATGCTTTTGAACTGTGGTATTGGAGAAGACGCTTGAGAGTCCCTTGGACACAAAGAAGATCAAATCAGTCAATCCTAAAGGAAATCAACCCTGAATATTCATTGGAAGGACTGGTGCTAAAGCTGAAACTCCAATACTTTGGGCACTTGATGTGAACCAGTGACTCACTTGAAAAGACCTTGATGCTGGGAAAGATTGAGTGAAGGAGAAGGGGATGAGATGGCTAGATAGCATCACCAACTCAATGTATATGGATCTGAGCAAACTCTGGGAGATAGCAAAGGACAGAGGAGCCTGTTGTTCTGCAGTCAGTCCATGCGGTTGCAAAGAATCAGACATGACTTAATGTTGAACAACAATAATGGCAACAAACTAAGCTTTAGGAATAGTGAAGGAAAAAAAAAACAGCATAACTTAAAGAAAGAGGCTTATTTCCCACATCTCCTAACGTAAACCTGTCTCAAAATATGGGAATTCCAAAATTTCCATGGAATAAAGTTAACTCTGACTATAATGTTTCAAATATTTCAAAGTGGGTAATAAAATAAAAATTAATGTGAGCCACTGCAAAAAATTAAAGCATCATTGATAGGAAATACTGGTTATTTTCTCATTGTTCTTATAATTATTGTATGCACAAATATTTCTTTCAAACTTAACTTAAAAGAAAATACATTAGAATATCTAGCTGTTGATTTCTGATATAAGCAAAAAAAAGAAATGATTTTTAAAAAAATATACCTTAACTTTCTGTCTGTTGCGTTTGTGTGGATGCCCAATTTTTCAGATGATGTGCTATCCTTAGTTGCTTAGTTGTGTCCAACTCTTTGACCCCATGGTCTGTCAACCCCATGGTCTGTTGCCTCCCAGACTCCTCTGTCCATGGGGATGCTCCAGGCAAGAATACTGGAGTGGGTTGCCATGACTTCCTCCAGGGGGTCTTCCCAACCCAGGGATCAAACCCAGGTCACCTACATTGCATGTGGATTCTTTACCAGCTGAGCTATCTGGAAAGCCCCTTTTCAGATGATACAGATGACCAAATTTTAGTTATGATTACAAAGTAGAATGAATCATAAATTTTAATGTACTTTACCCCAAAAGATTTTATTAGCAACACTAATAAACCAATACACAAATTTCCTTTTCATTTTTTTAATGCTTCTTTTCCTTCACTGTTGAAATGTCTGTTAACAGTCAAAGGCTGGCAGAAATGGGAAAACAGGAAATGAAATGACTGTGGAGTTAGACTGTACATGCCAAACGGGTTCCCATGGGAGCTGGCCAGCAGGGAGAATTCTCAGGTACAGAACACCACAGAGCTGATGGCTTGACAAACTTTGCAATTGGGGGCAGAATAAAAATCACAGGTGAATGAATATAATTTCCAGAAATAGATAAATTCCTGAGACAAGTCAGGTCTTGAAGAAATGAAAGTGGACTCCATTTTCTTCTAAAAGTTTCCGTTTCAATTTGTTAAACTTTCTTTGGATAATGATGATAGAGTTATAGGAAATTAAGGATAAATATAATTGATGAAAGTGAAAGAAGAGAGTGATAAAGTTGGCTTAAAGCTCAACATTCAGAAAACTAAGATCATGACATCTGGTCCCATCACTTCATGGGAAATAGATGGAAAAGCAGTGGAAACAGTGTCAGACTTTATTTTTTTGGGTTCCAAAATCACTGCAGATGCTGATTGCAGCCCTGAAAGTAAAAGATGCTTACTTTTTGGAAGGAAAGTTATGACCAACCTAGATAGCATGTTAAAAAGCAGAGACATTACTTTGCCAACCAAGGTCCATCTAGTTGAGGCTATGGTTTTTCCAGTGGTCATGTATGGATGTGAGAGTTGGACTGTGAAAAAAGCTGAGCGCCGAAGAATTGATGCTTTTGAACTGTGGTGTTGGAGAAGACTCTTGAGAGTCCTTTGGCTGCAAGGAGATCCAACTTGTTCATCCTAAAGGAGATCAGTCTTGTGTGTTCATTGGATGGACTGATGCTGAAGCTGAAACTCCAATACTTTGGCCACCTCATGTGAAGAGTTGACTCATTTGAAAAGACCTGATACTGGGAGGGACTGGGGGCAGGAGGAGAAGGGGACGACAGAGGATGAGATGGCTGGATGGCATCACTGACTCAATGGACATGAGTTTGGGTAAACTCCGTGAGTTGGTGGTGGACAGGGAAGCCTGGCGTGCTGCGATTCTTGGGGTTGCAGAGCTGGTCACGACTGAGTGACTGAACCCAACTGAACTGATACCTACACACACATACACAAATGTAAGTGCATGTGATTTAATATAAAACATATATTATTCACATAAATTAATTACTTATGTGAATAATAAGGATCAACATAGATTTCAAATTCACATTTACTAAAACTTCTTTTATTTTACTGTGGCCCCTGCATCACATTTTATTTATTTCCTAAGCTAGTTGAGGTAAACAGCCATTCAGCAAACTGTGCAGGGCACCTCCATTTAATCACTTCCTCCCCTGCTGATCACTTTGTAGATCAAGCAGTCATAATCTCAACTTATTTAACTGTGTGTGTACCTAAATGCACTCATTGTCAGAAAATGATGTCAGAATTTAAGATAATGACAGTGGCAAAAACTGACAGCTGAGAGAGTAAAAAGAAAACTAAAATGTTAAAAAAAATAAGTGAGGAGTTATACACTGCTATATTTAAATGGTTAACCAACAAGAGCCTACTGTATGGCATAGGGAACTCTGCTCAATGTTATGTGGCAGCCTGGATGAGAGGGGAATTTGCGGAGAATTAGATACATGTATGCTTATGGCTAAGTGACTTTGATGTCCACCTGAAACTATCACAACACTGTGCATCAGCTATACTCCAATACAAAATAAAAAGTTTAGATAAATAAATAAATAAGGAATTGCTTTAGGAGAATTTATGTCAGGAATTTGTAATTCTTTAGGTCCTCAATGTTTTCAAGATATCACTTTAACAGTATAGTAATTTACTTGAATGATAACTATTTTTGAATTATAAAATTCATATTTCTATATAACAGCAATGATAACTTAGTTAACATTTATTGGCTAATTATAAAATGACACACTATTATGAATGAGAATTGGCCTGTTAAAAGATTCTAGGGTATTTCAAAGAACACAGAGATTCAAATAATCTTCAACTATTGCAAAAACTCTTTGTAGAAACTTTATTAATATTCTTATTTGTAGTTTAGTAAGCTCATACAAATAAAAGTTAAGCAAATTGCCCAAGAACACTTCACTTGTCAGTGGAGAGCAAGGTTTTAAATAAAAAGAATTTGGCTTGAAAGACAATATTAAACCTCTACATTGAACTGGAGAATGAGATACAGTAAAATAAAATGTAGAATTTTTTCCTTTTTTTGAAAATTGATTTAAATCAAAGTCCTTATATACAATAGGACTTCCTAGTTGGCTCAGTGGTTAAGAATCTGTCTGCAAGTGCAGGAGACATGATTTGATCCTTGGGTCAAGAAGATTCCCTGGGAGCAGGAAATGACAACACATTCCAGTATTCTTGTCTGAAAATTTCCATGGACAGAGGAGTTTGGAGGGCTATAATCCATTAGTTTGCAAAGAGTCAGATACAACTGAGTGAGTGAGCATGCATGAAAGCTCATATACCACAAAATACACATTACTCTGTTTACATTATTGACAGCTCCTCCCACCAAAAAAAAAGTCTGCTACACTGTGTGTGACAGCTCAAAAGAGAAAGAAAGAAAACCCTGCATTGAATCACTTTAAAAAGGAAACTTCATAAAATATAGTTATAGAACAATCTTAGAGAAGTTAGACATTTAAGAAATTTTCAGCCTATAAATGCACTTATTGTGTGTTAAAGTGTTATATATTTCTGCTCTTATTGTTTATTCATCAAGGCATAGTTTCATTCAACACTCTTTATTTAATTATCAAATAGTTACATGCACCAGGTAGTGAACTAGGAAGTAGGTGGATTAAAAAATTATAATAATAATGTCACAGTCTCTATCCTCAAAGTTTTCAGAGTCTAGAAATATTAACAGATGGATTTACTTCTGTAAGGAAAATATATTAGTTTTTATTGGATATTAAGAGGAGCAAGAAAAAGGACACAGGACCAGGCCTAGAAATGTGGGATGAAGCAATGAAAATACCATCCTCTAGGATTTGATATTTGATCAGAGTCATGAAGAATACACAAGAACAACCCAAATCAATTATGGCAGGAAGAAGCAAAGGATTTCTGTGAGAAATACAAAAGCAGGGAACACAATTTCCTTGGAGTAAGTGATGTGAAGTAGAGATTAACAAGAAAGATAATGGAGGTGTAATTTTAATTTGCTTGCCTTCCAGTCTGTAGGTGAGAGGAACTGACAAGGCCAATCTGAAATTTGAAAGATTTTCTTTGAAAGATATATGGAGACAAGAATTGAGGAAGACAAACATGGAAGCAAACATACTGGTTAAGGCATTTGTTGTGGAGGTCTAAGAAAAACAAATGAGGAAATAAATGAGGGCAGTAGTAGTATGGTTCTAAATTGATTAATAGATTAATAATTGAGGATATATTATTCAGAATGTTAAGACTGATTAGGCATATGTTCAAGGGAAGGAGTGTGAAAAGCCTTTGAGGCATGTAGCTTCAAACGGTAACACTAAGATACAAAATACATTAGGGGCAAATTGAGAGAGAATGATATATCCAAATATGCCTATACCACAAGTAGGTAGAAAATTTTAACAGGTGGTTTAATAGATATATTTGAAATACAGGTAAAAGACTGAAGCTGGATAATATATCCTCTAAATTATTAATCTAGTAAATATTTTCAAACCATACTACTACTGCCCTTGTTTATAAAGCTATATAGTATAGTGGCTAGTATCACTGATTGCGTACCATTCTTTATATTTGAAAATTGATGTACCATTCATGGACCAAATGTCCTTGAAAAAATTACTAAATATGTCTGTTTTAATTTTTTATGTATAAAATGAAACAATAAAACCCTTATTTACAGAACAGAAACAGACTCACAGAGAACTAACTTATGGTTACTGTGGGGGTAGGGGGTAACCATAAGTTAGTTCTAAACTACCCCCAGATATATCATATATTTCAGTTTCCAGAGCATTTTCCATTAGCATGATGCTTCACAGGACATCTGTTATGGAATCATACTATAAAAACTGTTTTCTTTTTACAATGGTTCAGTGCATAGTGAACAAGACAGTGATCAGATGGTATACGACTTAACTTGAATCAACGCATACCTTTTTCCTTTAAATATTTTTGTTCAATAGTAATTAAGTCCTGCGACTATTGTACAGAATCTCCCATTCAGGTAGGTTTTGATACATTAAATTTCAGTTGTTATGGTATTCCTTAAGGAAAGAAAATCATAAACTATTCAAAATTTGCTTGACTAACATGCAATTTTTGATAAAACAATTCCACATACACTTTGAATTGCAGTTTAAAATTTTAATGTTCCTGACTCGTTCAATATCTTAATGGAAAACTAGGCTCACATATAGTGATAGCAATTATATTTGGACACTTAGTAGCTACCTGATGAATTCAACCAAATAAATTTGTCTTCTTTCATATTATGAAAGTCTCATGCTCAGTCTCAGTCTCGTGCTCAGTCTCTCAGTCGTGTTCAACTCTTTGTGACCCTGTGAACTATAGCCCACCAGGGTCCTCTATCCATGGGATTTCCCAGACAAGAGTACTGGCATGTGTTGCCTCTTTCATATATTCTTTTTAAATAATATTTCGTCATGACAGAATAAACCACTGCACTGAAGTATTATATGTAGCAAATTGTCTGAATAGGACAATTCAAAATGTCTCTTAGTACAAATATTAAAAAGAAAACATTTCATGAATGAATTAGAAATAGGAATTAAATGAAATATCTGTTAATTAACAACTATAACATCCCAAATGGGTAAAGTTCCACTAAAAGAATATAATCTTACAAATATAAGAATTATGTGAAACGAATCACCAGTTCAGGGTTGATGCATGTTACAGGATGCTTGGGGCTGGTATGCAGGGATGACCCAGAGGGAGGATAAGGGGAGGAGGGAAGTGGGAGGGGGGTTCGGGAGGGGGAACTCATGTACACCCGGGGTGGGTTCATGTCAATGTATGGCGAAACAAAAAAATATAATATTGTAAAATAATTAGCCTCCAATAAAAATTAAAAAAAAATTTTAAAAAACACTTCATGTGTATGAAGGCTTTTACGATAACATATCAACTTTCAACTTTGTACTTTTTCTCTTCTGGAATAAATCAAATTAGTCCCTTCACAAAAAAAGAATTTTGACTTATCAAAGACTACAAATTTTATTTCTCTTGACAACTTTGGCTGAAGAGTCCTAGTGTGTTAAGAGTCATCATGCATGCCAGTTTTGCTTCTAGAAGTTTTAGCTTGATTTTTCTCCACATTCTTCATATTCCTACATAGACTAAAATGGAATCCACCTTAAACTAACTTCCAATCTACTAAACAAATAATAATAATATCAGGGTCAAATTCATGGGAACATTGTACCCCACTTGAGAAAATTAGGTGATTATAAAACATGTGACAAGTCCCATGCCAGACCCCTGGCCAACATACTTAAACATGTGTCACTTTTCAAATTAGTTTTTTCTCTTGAATTTCTAATATGAAGTCATCGATTACTATCTTTAGGAGTCAGAGATTTAGCTCTTCTTATTTATTTTCATATATTATTTGTCAATGCTACATAGAAACATACATTTTTTGATAGATATGTCCAGTTTACCTCCCTGTAGAAAAAATATCTTTCTTTCTGACCCAAGTCCGTTTTTTTTCTATTTGAATTTTGTGAAATGTTTGGTTAAAGGACATGGACATTCCTTCCAGAACAAAGTCAGTAGAGAGAGTAGGACATTGATTTCTAATACTGTAAGAGACTAAGATTTAACTTCTCTCTCTCTCTCTCTCTATATATATATATGTGTGTGTGTGTGTGTGTGTGTGTGTGTGTGTGTGTGTGTGTGTATGTGTGTTATTCTTACGGAATAAGATAAAACTTTATAATTCAGAACCTGAAAAGTTTACATTTTATTTTATTTCATCTACTATTACAGGCAAATTGTCTCACTGTAATTTTACCTATGAAACAGTCAGGGTGAACTTATGAAAAGTAGCAGCAAAAAATATATATGAATACTGCTTGATACAATTTCCTAGAAACCATAGTAAATATTCTCTTTAAGACTGGATATGACTATACTTTATTAGACTTGAACTGTATTCTGGGTAATTGTCCAGTAATAACCTTTGTTAAATTATACAAAGTCTTTACTTAACAGAGAACACAGACTCCCCAACTTCTAATATTATCATCATTCAAGATAATGAGCAACACAAACCATTCTATTACCAATCTAAAAGCAATAAATGTCAAAGTAAAGAAGTATGCAATATTCTGGCCTGAAAGAACAAAGGACAAAAGTAATGATAATACCTCTTTATATTTGCAGTCTATTATATCATGCATAACAAATGATGCCGTAATTGCAGACAGTGTTATTTTAACAGGTTATAAGGAGAAGATAGTGGGGGAGGTGAGAGGGTGTTTTGACTTTTGCTATAAAAAAATACTTCAAGCTTCTTAATTTAAAATGTACAGCAAGAAGAGGATATTGTTTGTAGAGTGCATTTGATGTTAATTCTTTGAGTCATATAAGCTGAAGATTTCAGTTTGATTACTCATCCAATTCACTGGATTGGTGACTTCAAGGTAGTTGGAACAAAGGACCTAAAACAATATATTTCTTAACTAAATCATCATCAGAATAAATAGGGAGTAGATAAATAGTTTTTAGCTGGTCATTTCAAACATTCTAGTGGAAATAAAACCCTGTTTCCCTAGTGGATGTTGAATAATAAAAATCATATCCATCCTCTAGCATTAGAGCTCATATACATCTACGGCCCTGTGAAATACTAAGGTTTCAAGACTGTGGAGGAAAAAGATACTGGGGCTGAAAATGAAGTCAGAACTCAGGTTCTGACTCCTCCCTTGATTAATAAATGAAACTATTTTAAAATATATTTTTGAGTGAAAAGAAACTTGAAGATCCTGTACTTCACAGAATTGCACAAAATACAAGGATAGTCAGGAAGTTCTCACTTGTTTGTTTGTTTGTTTTTTATACAACTTTTCCTCTTTAAATTTATCCTCTCACGTTTATCTCCAAGCCAGGCTTCAACAGTACATGAACCGTGAACTTCCAGATGTTCAAGCTGGTTTTAGAAAAGGTAGAGGAACCAGAGATCAAATTGCCAATATCCGTTGGATCATTGAAATAACAAGAGAGTTCCAGGAAAACATCTACTTCTGCTTTACTGACTATGCTAAAGCCTTTGAATATGTGGATCACAACAAACTGGAAAACTCTTAAAGAGATGGGAATAGCAGACCACCTGACCTGTCTCCTGAGAAATCTGTATGCAGGTAAAGAAGCAACAGTTGGAACTGGACATGGAACAATAGACTGGTTCCAAATAGGAAAAGGAGTACGTCAAGGCTGTATATTGTCACCTTGCTTATTTAACTTACATGCAGAATATTTCATGAGAAACATTAGGCTGGAGGAAGCACAAGCTGGAACCAAGATTGCAGGGAGAAATATCAGTATGCAGATGACACCACCCTTATGGCAGAAAGTGAAGAACTAAAGAGCCTCTTGATGGAAGTGAAAGAGGAGAGTGAAAATGTTAACTTAAAACTCAACATTCAGAAAACTAAGATCATGGCATCTAGTCCCATTGCTTCATGGCAAAGAGAAGGGGAAGCTGTAGAAAAGGTGACAGACTATTTTTTTGGGGCCCCAAAATCAATGCAGATGGTGATTGCAGCCATGAAATTAAGACTCTTGTTCCTTGGAAGAAAAGTTATGACCAACTTAGACAGCATATTAAAAAGCAGAGATATTACTTTGCCAACAAAGCTTCGTGTAGTCAAGGCTATGGTTTTTCCAGTGTTCATGTATGGTTGTGAGAGTTGGACTATCAAGAAAGCTGAGCACCAAAGAATCGATGCTTTCAAACTGTGGTGCTGGAGAAGACTCTTGAGAGTCCCTTGGACAGCAAGGAGATCAAACCTATCAATCTTAAAGGAAATCAGTTCTGAATATTCACTGGAAGGACTGATGCTGAAGCTGGAGCTCCAATACTTTGATGCGAAGAGTTGACTCATTGGAAAGACTTCTGATATTGGGAAAGATTGAAGGCATGAGGAGAAGGGGACTACAGAAAATGAGATGATTGGATGGCATCACTGAATCAATGGACATGAGTTGAGCAAACTCAAGATGGTGAAAGACAGGAAGTCTGGCCTGCTGCAGTCCGTGGGTCACAAAGAGTCAGACACAGCTTAGCAACTGAACAACAACAAACAACAACAACAAACAAACAAATTGGAGAGATTGAAATTCTTTCTCAGTATTTTCTCTTTTTGGTCCACAAACAAAATTACCTTTGTTGTCTGGCCTGTGAACAGCATCCACAAACTGGTTTTCATAGAAATAGAATACAGCATATATTTCCCCTTCAGGATATGTACAACTAACCATAACTTACATGACAATGATTAAATACAGTTTGTAAATAAATGACTGAGTGTAACCAGAAGACTCACTAAAAGAATAGAAGCATTTTGCTTTAGAATAATTGCATTTGCTCTACCCTAAGGGTGTAGCATTCTCTAAGGTACTCTCTGCAGCAGGATTAGTTATGAGTTCCTGCCTCACAACTTTGTTTCTGCTGTCAATCAGCCAATCCTTGCCTGCCTTGCTGCAAGAGCATCACTGTACTGGTTGGTAGGTAATATTTTTGTATTGGGCATTAGTACAAAATGCTCTGGGCATTAGTCCCATCTTGTGCTTTTCTTTAAAAGATCATTATGGAATAATATACCTTCATAGAGTTAGTATACAAATGAACAATATTCTGAGATATAAAACCATTTCAGTCTCAATGCAGTTGCTATAGTGCAAGAAAGTGAAAGTGAAAGTGTTGCTCAGTCCTGTCGGACTCTTTGTGACCCTATGGACTGTAGCCTGCCAGGCTCCTCTGTCCATGGGATTTTCCAGGCAAGAATACCATAGTGGGTTGCTGGGGAATATTTTTTCCTCAGTAAGTTTTGTTTCCAAATTAATGGGATGGTTTCTTTTCTTTCTTAGAAGGACCAGAATAATCTGTACATATCAGTAACTTACAAATTAGTGTATTTGCGAAAATATTTTTTAAGATTTAATTCAACCAGTATTCAGTGTAAGTAATTTCTTTAGAACTAGCATATTTTAAGGGTGACTTTGGAAGCTGTACTTATTTTCTGATTGGACTTGCTACAAAATTCAACATCTTATCTCCTTTTAAGAGTGTTCTTTATTTTGAATAAATGGAAGACATTTTTTAGGAGAGTCCATCTCTGGCAAGTACAGTCTAAATTTCAGCTGATGATATTTACCTTTCATGCTGTCAGACTCTTATTGAGTCAACTGTGGAGTCTCCTCCAGTACACTCTCTTTGATTTGTCATAGAGCAATCTGACAAATTTGCTTAGAGATTGATTATTGCAATTTTGTTTAATTTTTTTATTAAATTTGTTAAATAATATCTCAAAGTATATAACTTCATCTTCTTGGAAGACCATTTTTCTGGTAGAAGCTTTTGGTTGGTCCTAAACCAAAATCTTCAAGGTATTTTCTGCTGTATGTAGGATGATTCCTTTTTAAATGCTCTAAAATTATATCACATATGTGACCTATTAAAAGGATACTTACTTTTACTAGATATTTCTCATGTGATCCTATGTTCAGTAATGGCAAATATCTGTGTCTTTTACATATATTATCTATTACTTCAAACTTAATAAATATTCTATATTGTTTATCTGTATAATAAAAACAAAGGAAAGCCTTTGTCATTCCAGATTAATGTGGCTACTATGGCCAATAGTTGGAGAAGGAAATGGCAACCCGCTCCAGTGTTCTTGCCTGGAGAATCCCAGGGACGGGGGAACCTGGTGGGCTTCCGTCTATGGGGTCACACAGAGTCGGACAAGACTGACGTGACTTAGCAGTAGCAGCATGGCCAAGTAAAGTGACAAATTCAGGACCAAACACACTATTGTGGGTTTTAGGGACTTTGTGGTGTTGAAATCATTTTTAGGGTTGTAATGTTAGATCTGAAATAATTAAGAAAACCAAGTATTATAAACATACTGGCTAAAATAAAAATATATGAGCTAACATGTCTTTCCAACTACTAATTTATAACTCATCACAAAAGGCCACATTCTGCTCTCACATATGCAGGTAAGATAATCCGTGTTTACTAGAGAAGTTCATAATAAGTTCCCAACAATACAATTTAGCCCAGTGAGTTTAATTAAAATTAATAACCCATTATGGCGCAGTCATTATTTAGAAGGAAGGAGATCCAGATAGTCAAAGTGAGAAGGGAATAGTTTTCTTAATACAACGATTCACTGATGATGCTACTTTAAGTGACTTTAAAATTCACTTTTAATGTTTCTGAAGAAAATAGTATAAATTATTGCATTCTTTCCTACCTGAAGCTACCAATTAATATGGTGTTTGCATTTTGAATTAGCATAAACTTTCCCACTCCAACTTCAAAAAACACGTTAAGGTTTAAGGCAATTTATTCTTAACATTATCTTAAAAACTGTGTCTCTAGTATTTATTACTGACTTTCCTTTCCATTTGGCTCTAGATTTTGTTACTAAAGTAGAAAATTGGTTACATTTGAATAGTTGGATTCATTTCATAATTTTTACAGCATATCCAAAAGTTCATTTGCTTCAGGTCATTAAAAAGAAAGGCCATTTTAAAAACAAACACCATTTTCCATTTGTACAATGCATATTTTGAAAAACTGAGCAACCTTGTTGGGAAAAGGTAACGTGTGTTATTTCTAAGCCAAAAACAAACAAAACAGCTGAATGTCTATTTGTTATTATGTAGCTGAGGATTAACAGCTGTAATTTATGCAACACTTAACTTGGTTTAGACAATGACTAGACAGGACTGCAAGGGGATCCAACCAGTCCATTCTAAAGGAGATCAATCCTGGGTGTTCATTGGAAGGACTGATGCTAAAGCTGAAACTCCAATACTTTGGCCACCTCATGCGACGAGTTGACTCACTGGAAAAGAGTCTGATGCTGGGAAAGGTTGGGGGCGGGAGGAGAAGGGGACGACAGAGAATGAGATGGCTGGATGGCATCACCGACTCGATGGACATAAGTTTGAGTGTACTCCGGGAGCTGGTGATGGACAGGGAGGCCTGGCGTCCTGTGATTCATGGGGTCGCGGAGAGTCGGACACGACTGAGTGACTGAACTGAACTGAACACACGCAACTTGAAAACATAGGGATGATTTTCCCTGTAAACAGATGAGGAAAATGAGGCATAAAAATATTCTTTTAAACTGCTCAAGGTCAGATATTTAAAATAAAACCCAGTTTTTTTTCTAAAGTGAATATCCCCTTTTTTAGCATGACACTTCACTGCCTCAAACTATGCTGTGAAAAATTTTGCTTGCAGTCCTGAATGTGTGAGTCATCAAAGAGAATACAATGGCTCAGTAATCAAACAATGGTGGAGATATCCTAATAAATTGTGCCAGATGGATATAAATTTGACTTTAGAAAAGAATATGAAAATCTATCCAGAGAAAGAAGAATTTTTTTTCCTCTTTTCCCCCATATTTGGTAGAAGGTGGATCCAGGTTGAATTTTCTTGAAGCTAAAATCCATTACACAAGAAATAGTATCCTTAACAACAGTGTTTATATTTTAAGTATACACATTTGCATAATAAAAACCAAATAATATCATGATTTCTTCTGAATATTATGCAGAAGTGCATAATATGTATCAGCCAAGCATATTATTTCAGTCTTGGTGAGCTGAACAACTCCTTGCAAAAATGAAATTGCAAGTATTAAGACCAACATGTACAACAAGTTAAAGCAGAGTCTTGCTTGGATAGTGAGAAGAGGTCTCCAGTGATTCTGGGACAGGAGAGTCTCTACAGGATCTCTTGGTCCTTTACATCAAAATCGTTTGGGAATCTTTAAGCCAGATTTTCAAAATGTAAATTTGTAATATCCTAAGAATGTATTACTTACATTTTAATTTTCTCTATATGCAAAAATAAAAATGATTAAGACAACCAAGCAAAACTTAGATGTTCTATTAAAATAAATGAAGGTCAAGCCTTTAGCAGACAGATTATGTTCAATAAATAGTGAGTAGATTATGGTCAGTAGTTTCAGTACTGGGAAACCTGGATAGAGTTTCAAGTAGGAGAAAAGAATGGACTATGGTGCTCGCTTCGGCAGCACATATACTAAAATTGGAAAGAATGGACTATGAAACAAGCTTTGGAAAGACAAACTGCCTCTCTAAAGCTAAGATGATGGATCCTCTAACAAAATAAGGAACTTAAAGTACTAGACCATTAGGTAAATAAAAATAAAATTTGTATAGTAAAAATATGTAATGATTGTATTATAATTGTTATATTATCTAATTTCAAATAAAAAGTTTGGAATAAACAAAATTATAAAATCTAGACTTACCTGAAAATTAGTTGGTTAAATGCTGTAGCTTGTTGTTGTTCAATCAATTATCATGTTTGACTCTTTGCAACCCAATGGACCACAGCATGCCAGGCTTCTCTGTCCTTCACTATCTCCTGGAGTTTGCTCAAACTCATGTCCATTGAGTCGGTGATGCTTGAACCATCTTATCCTCTTTCACCCTCTTCCCTTCCTGCCCTCAATCTTTCTCAGTATCAGGGTCTTTTCTAATGAGTTAACTATTTGCATCAGGTGGCCAAAGTATTGGAGTTTCAGCTTCGGCATCAGGCCTTCCAATGAACATTCAGGGTTAATTTCCTTTAGGATTGACTGGTTTGCTGTCCAAGGGATTCTCAAGAGTCTTTTCCAGCACCACAGTTCAGAAGCATTAATTCTTCAGCGCTCAGCCTTCTCTTTGGTCCGGCTCTCACATCCATACATGACTACTGGAAAACCATGACTTTGACTATATGGACCTATGTTTGGCAAAATGATGTCTCTGTCTTTTAACGTGCTATATAGGATTGTCATAAGTGTCCTTCCAAGGAGCAAGTGTCTTTTAATTTCATGGCTGCAATCACCATCTGTAGTGTTTTTGGAGCCCAAGAAAATAAAGTCTGTTATTGTTTCTATTTTATGCCCATCTATTTGCCATGAAGTGAGGGGATCAGATGCCATGATCTTTTTTTTTTTTTTTTAATGTTGAGTTTTAAGCCAGCTTTTTCACTCTCCTCTTTTACTTTCATCAAGAGGCTTGTTAGTTCTTTGTTTTCTGCCATCAAGGTGGTGTCATCTGCATATCTGAGGTTATTGATACTTCTCCTGGCAATCTTGATTCCAGCTTGTGCTTTATCCGGCTCAGCATTTCTCATGATGTACTCTGCATATAAGTTAAATATGCAGGGTGACAATATACAGCCTTGACGTACTCCTCTCCCAATTTGGAACCAGTCTGTTGTTCCAAATCCTGTCTTAACTCTTGCTTCTTGACTGTACACAAGCTATAGCTTGTAAGTGTTATTTAATATTTGAGCTTCACACAGCTAGTGAAATGGTTGCATTTTTTATATTAAGCAGAGAAGAATATTTGTTTAATTTTGTATAGACTGTTTCAGCACTTGGGAATAACTTAAAAATTAGATATATTATAAATGTGCTGATTATAAGTCCATATATAAATTCAGTATTAATATAATTCTTATTGTATCAAACAAAAAATTAGCATAAAAATTCACCCCAGATAAGCAAGGATACAAAATGGTGAAAATGTTGAATGAGGAGAGAGTGGTTTTAGAAGAATATGAAGGCAAGCTTGGTCATTTAGATAAGCATTCCCTTCCCTTTTCCCCTACTTCATCTCCATTTTATATTTTAGAAACAAAGGTGATAGCTTCATTTTGTTTGAATCAACCATGTAATCGTTGGAATCCTTCCATCTCATTTAACTTTCCTATTGAACTGTATTGACAAACTCTCAGAGGTAGTTTGAATTGACACAAACACAGTATGTAGGCTGCCCTTCCCAAATATTGCTGTTGCTTGGAACAATGTTTATCAGCAGGGAATCAGCTCAGGCTGCATGGATCACAAGTTAATGTCAATTGACCCTGCTTCTTGTTATCTAAAGCTGTGAAGTTTTTCATAATCTGGAAAAATATAGAGGAGTGCATCCAAACTACTCATTTCTATAAATATGACATTATATCTTCCACTTTATTTTATAAATTGGTTTCTCAATTTATATGGTGAAAAAACAGTATTAAATGACAAGTAAGTGATTTTTTTTTGTTCATAAATGTGAACAAAATGAAATTGAATAAGATTCAGCTGGCTTATGTAATTATTACAAAATCACAACATCAAAAGTATTACTTTAGGACATATGTTTACCTGTGACTAATTCATGTTGCTATTTGGTCAAAAACAACAAAATTCTGTAAAGCAGTTATCCTTCAACTTAAAAAAATAAATAAAATCAGATTTTAAAAAGTATTGTTTTCATTTTAGAAACACATCGTTTTATTATAAAAGAAATAAATTTGCAAAAATAGTTCCACTTCCAGGGAATTATTTTCCTTAAAATAAAGCTCTTGATTTATTTTTCTATTATTAAGTAGTTCCACCATTGGTATATCAAAATTTCACTGCACTTATATTACCCACTAATATTTCAAGTGCAAGTAAAGTGAATTTTATGTTGTCAGTTGTTTGTTCACACTTCACAACTTTGATTTCCCTTCAAAGAGAGATGGAGCTGTCACTGGAGTTAGAGATTTTCAAACTTGGAGTAAGTTAAAGTGCCAATGACCAGGCAGTTTATAGGACTTCTGTCTATTATACTGACAGATCCTCTCTAGAACAACCAGCAATTCTCTTTAGGGCAATCTAAAATTTACAATCCTGTTATGAGGAAGAATATGAAGGTGTTCCTATCTGCCTTTCCTTTCTACCTCTGGTCATACATAACCACCATTATTTCTCTGCTCAGCCATCCCAAATACTGAGAACATAAGCAGAACAAGGAAGGTTTTGGCAACAGAGAAGTTTATGGTTCAAAATAGTTAACTGACCAAAGAATTTTTTTAATTCAAATATTTTACAGATAAGCTGCAATCAAGTTATCCGCTGGTGATTAAAGGTGTTCAGATAGACAAGAAGAAAACATATAACTTCAAAGTGAAGAAACTTTTGGCCTATCATTGGTTAGCTAGGTGAGCAGGGGCTGTTTGTTTTCAATCAAATAGGTAATAGTATTTTTCCATCATCTTGTGGATGATATTTAAAAATAAATTGATTTTATATCAAAAAATAATGTATTTCTCTCTTACATTGACCACAGTATTTTGAAAAGTAAGGCACAAAAAAAATTGCTTCCACAAAATAAATAGCTAAATGAAGGCATTTTGTCTTTACATTTTCTGTTGTCTTGTTTCTTGGGAAAAATGTGTTTCTTAGTGATTAGAAATGGTTATCATTTGCATATTTTGCTTACACACATCACACACATTCATGGTCACACACACGGCCCATGATTATGAAGCAATGGGCCACATTGAGGAGCCCTTTATACTCATGAAAGATGTCATAGCTTATACAGTTGACCCTTGAAAAACATGAATTTGAAGTGCACAGATTCACTTATTCACATTTTTTTTTTGCTAAATATGTATTACAGTACCTCACAGTGAACAGTGAGTTGACACCTAAGTTGTAGGACCACAGATACAGAAGGCAGCCTTCTGTAAAGTTATATGCAAATGTTTATACAGTTATATGCAAATGTTTGTGTGGAGGATCAGCCACTGTAACCCCTGTATTGTCCAAAGATCAGCTTTAGTCTCGTTTTAATTGGCTTAAACCAATGTGTTGGCTTCTTTTATCCCATCACTCTAATGTCCAAACTAATGAGATTAATGTTTCTAACTTACTTAACCCTCTTTAGTTTCTATAAGAGAAAAATGAAAGTGTACACATAACAAAAGTGGATACATTAAAAGTACAAGATGAGATACAAACACAGCTATGATCATTTAAAAATAATTAAAGGCAGAGGAACCAGAGATCAAATTGCCAACATCCATCAGATCATTGAAAAGCAAGAGAGTTTCAGAAAAACATCTATCTCTGCTTTATTGACTATGCCAAAGCCTTTGACTCTGTGGATCACCACAAACTGTGGAAAATTCTGAAAGAGATGGGAATACCAGACCTCCTGATCTGCCTCTTGAGAAATCTTTATGGAGGTCAGGAAGCAAGTGAGTACTGGACATGGAACAACAGACTGGTTCCAAATAGGGAAAGGAGTATGTCAAGGCTGTTTTTTGTTACCCTGCTTATTTAACTTTTATGCAGAGTACCTCATGAGAAACACTGGGCTGGATGAAACACAAGTTGGAATCAAGATTTCTGGGAGAAATATCAATAACCTCAGATATGCAGATGACACCACACTTATGGTAGAAAGTGAAGAAGAACTAAAGAGCCTCTTGATGAAAGTGAAAGAGGAGAGTTGGCTTAAAGCTCAACATTCAGGAAACTAAGATCATAGCATCCGGTCCCATCACTTCATGGCAAATAGATGGGGAAACAGTGGCTGACTGTGTTTTTTTTGGGCTCCAACATCACTGCAGATGGTTACTACAGCTATGAAATTAAAAGACGCTTACTCCTTGGAAGCAAAGCTATGACCAACATAGACAGCATATTAAAAAGCAGAGACATTACTTTGCCAAGAAAGTCCATCTAGTCAAAGCTATGGTTTTTCCAGTAGTCATGTATGGATGTGAGATTTGGACTATAAAGAAAGCTGAGCACTGAAGAATTGTTGCTTGAACTGTGGTGTTGGAGAAGACTCTTGAGAGTCCCCTGGACTACAAGGAGATCCAACTAGTTTATCCTAAAGGAAATCAGTCCTGAATATTCATTGGAAGGACTAATGTTGAAGCTGAAACTCCAATACTTTGGCCACCTGATGTGAAGAACTGACTCATTTGAAAAGACCCTGATGCTGGGAAAGACAGGAGGAGAAGGGGATGACAGAGGATCAGATGGATGTTTGGCATCAATGACTCAATGGATGTGATTTGAGTAAACTCCGGGAGTAGGCGGTGGACAGAGAGGCCTGGTGTGCTGCAGTCCATGTGGTCTCAAAGAGTACAACACAACTGAGTGACTGAACTGAACTGAACTGAACTGAATTGATGACTCATGAGTCAAATCCTCTTTTAAAAAATATAGTTAAGAAAATATAGTAAGAACTGCTCTTGATAGATCCTAAAGTACTAATTTTTCTGCCAAATCAAAGTCACCCAACCAAGATGGCCTTAACATTACCTTCAGCTTCACTAAATTACAGACAGACTTTTTTTCTCACTCTAGGCCCCTGACCTGTGAGAGAAAGTTTACTTTAGAAAATTTGTAAATTATTTCTGTATCCCTTTAAGATGTAATTTTTTTAAAGTTCTTTCCAGTTTTATATTTCAGGAATGTCTTTCTCAAGATGCTGAGAGTCATCTCTTTGAAATACTATAGTCAAGCAAGATAACAGCCCTATATCGTGCTTCAAGTCTAAACTACCCTCTGTCATGAAGCTAGGAGCATGTATACTAATATTATCAGTTAGTAAGCACAGATGCCCTCTGATCTCCCCACCCCAGCTCTTAAAACTCTCTACACCTTGTTTTAGTAAAGTTGAGCTCAGACTCAGTTCTGGCCTTTATCTCCTAAAACAGTAGTGTTGAATAAAGCCTTCTTTGCCTGTTTGACATTTTCCCAATGCAACCTTTGTTTCAGTTCACACCTTCAAAGCTCATATAAATTAATGTGGTCTTTTGCATATGTTTGAAAGTTAGTCGCTCAGTCATGTCCAACTGTTTGTGACCCCATGGACTGTAGCCCACCAGGCTCCCCTGTCCATGGAATCAGAGAACTCAGTGACAAGACTGAGTGACTAACTTTCACTTTCACTTTTGTATAGATCTATATGGCTGATTCTGGGAATGAAAAACAATGGGAAAATAAAGTTCACTCATTGCCTTCAGTGATGAACATAAAAATCTGGACTGGTGATTTTGGACTGTGTGAATGTATACATATCCTTAACACTAGATAGAAGCTTTGTGTTTTTTTTTCCTTAATATTAAATTAAAATTTTAGTTATTATGAAATGATTATTTTTTAAAAGCTCATACAGGCTTCTTTTTTTTTTTTTTCATTCCTGTGGTTCACAGCAAGTGTGAATTATGAATGAATTCATTAATTAAGATCTTTGTCATATGTGATTAGTTGTAAATGACAGTGAAAGTTAGTTTTTCAGTTGCGTCCAACTGTTTGTGACTACATGGACTGTAGCCCACCAGGCTCCCCTGTCCATGGAATTCTCCAGGCAAGAGTACTGGAGTGGGTTGCCATTTCCTTCTCCAGAGGATCTTCTGGACCCATGGATCAAACCCAGGACTCCCACTTTGCAGGCAGACTCTTTACGGACTAAGTCACCAGGGAAGCCACTATCTCCTGAGAATTTTATAGCCTTTTTGTAAAGACAATATTTTTTAACTCCACTTGCATGTTAAATATGAAAAGGTACTAATGATCAACCAATCATGACTCTAGTTTTGTAGAAAAGGAAATGAAGCTTATAAAGATTAGATAACTCTTCCAAGATTGCACAGTTACTTCTATGCAGAGGTGGGCTTAGGGCTAAGGTGTCTTTTTATTTATTTATTTTTTTTATCTTTTCTTTTTTGTTGCTGTTATTTTCAATTTCTAGGTCAATAGCAATAACTCAGTGAAGTTAAGTGATATCAATTAATTAACATAGTGACATGGTTGGTTTGTAATCATAGTGCAGAAAGTCACTAGACAGTTTGTCTTTAGCTGTTCAGAACTAAATGTTTCAGTGTATTTAATTTACTCTCTTCAAATCTATATTGGTACCAACTACTTCTGCTACTAAGGGATTTGGTCTAGGCTCAAAAATGTGACACAGACTCATTGCAAAACTGTTGATTACTCAAATTCAATTCTTAGGCCATGTACCTTTTTATATCAGTAGTATGATGGAAATGTATGCCTTGCTTAAACACTTTTACTGCTCAAATACCTGCTAAGGTAATAAGAGTTGATCTAATAAAATAATTTCAGCAGAAGTTATATTGCTCAAAATAGATTTTAAAAGTTTCTTAGTAATATATTCTTGTGGACATTCAAATGTCACTACATCCACTGTTATCTAATCTAAGAAAATATAAAGCTAGTATAAGTAAGATGTTCATGACACTCTAAGACCAAGCAAGTGTTAAATATGAACAGAAACAAGAATTTGCTTTTAAATTAAATGCATAATCAGTGACATGTCATTTCATTTCCTGAAACTGACTCATCCCAATATTATAATGTCAATTGTGGTTTTTATACAAGATAATAATCTATAATTTGAAATTATAAATGTTGGATATGAATAATCCTTTGCTGTGTCTTCCATAAAGGTTTCATTTATTAATGCTTATTTATAACATGATGATGGTGCTAGGTGATAAATGTAGGGGAGAGCAAAATATTTCAGCATTTGTATTTGCAAAAGGACATTGAGAGTAGTCATATCCCTTATTTTAAAATATCTAGTCTGTGTGAGAATAGTAAAAATATACTTTTTTTAAATTGTAAAATGTGTCTTTAAATTCCTAGTATAATTTTATGAGTAAAAACTATTTTATAATAGTCTCCAACATTTTAATAGAAGCAAATGACATTTAAAATAAAATACAACAGTAGTTGAGACTATGGCTATGATTTCAGTGTAACTAGCATTCCTTTTCATTTGCCCCAGCATGTCTTTTTCGCACCTGATATTATTTGTCTATTGTCTTAGTTATGAAACCAAGTGAGAGAACAAATAGTTATATTTGCACTGATCAAATACTTCAGGAAAGGTGTTTTCAGCAGAAAGGTTTTGGTAACTAGTTCCTTAGGGCACTGCAATAAAATATGTGGATTCTGGATGAAAAAAGACTTCTTAAAGTGTTTGAGAAAAGACAAAAAATCTGCAGATTTTGAAAGGGGCCAAAAAGCCCAGCCACCAGGGTCTTAATCACAATGATATTGTTTTGCTAATTATTCTTACTACTCTCTCACTCTTTGCACTCACTTCTTTCCCCATCTGTTCACCTTTGTTTTTCTTTGCCTAGGGATCATCATTTCTTATTCCTCTGTTTTAAATTTTCCTCCTGACCCAAACCTTCTGCTAATTAAATATATTGGGGCTAGTTAGAAATAGAGCAAATGGCTACTCCTTTCCTTGATTAAAAAGTTACCAATTTTTCAAAATTGTTTCATTTAATAACACATGGGAGTGTATTTCACCTGAGAGTAAATTTAGTAACAAAAAGTAACAAAAATAAAGGATCTAGTCTTGTCTTCCAGGAAGTGTTATGTTTTGGGATAAATTCCACCCCCCCACCCCCACCTCCATCCCCCGGCACTGAGAATATTTTGTAACTCGCCTTTTAGCCCTGAGATAACCTTAGCCTCTTTGGATCTAAGGTCAACTCTGAGTTTTCAGTAAAAATGTAAATTGGTCCATGCTTTTAACATAATAGTCCATTCAACTCAGGTAGAGGATAGATCTCTAGCTTCACTCAATTCTAAGGCTGCATAAGGAGATGTAGTGGGGATTTTGTTTACTTTAGTCACCTTAGAGTAGTCTCTGGAAATAAGTGAAATCACTGGTAGAACTTCAAAGCACTATTAAAATGTAAGAAATTTTTGTGAATTTATGCCTCTTGGAGGTATATCCTTGTCAGAATGAGAACTAAAAGAACTTTGCTAATACCCCCCAAAAATGTTGCTCACAAAATGATTATAATGTAGGAAATGGAACACAGAAGATTTTGGCACTGTCAAAGTAAAACTTGTACAGATCATCTTTGACTTACAATGGGGTTTGTTATTCATAAACCCATTGTAAGTTGATAATATTGTAAGGTGAACTTTTGCAAGTCAAGGACCATCTATACCGGACAAAACTGAACAGGCCAAGAAGACTTTATTCAAGCCTATTGCAGTAGAGGAAAAAGGCCCTAAGTGAGTCTGAAATTCAGCTCTGCTGAAACAAAGCACTGGAATGGATTAGTTGAAGAGTATTGCTGGATGTTAGGAAGGAAGTTGATCGGTAGGATATTTCCAGCACCTTGAGTTAGTCCTGAGTTTGGATTTTTTATTTTTTTTCTGTGATCAGGCCATCTGCATTTGCTAATTGAACTTAGGATACTTACCCACCCACTGAAGCTGCATTATATAGCACTCTTTCCTTCACAGTTATAAAGACAGCCAGACGCTAGGTCCTTGGGAAATATACTCCTGGGTTGTGATGCTAGCAAGAAGCTTGCAAGAATATGTACATCTCAAAGGGATAGAACAAGCATTTACTATTAGAAAATTTTCTAAAGTAAATGCTCAAAGAAAAGGGAGGCCAAGGGGCCCTAGAATTAGGAGGACGATTAAAGTTTAGTCAAGCTGAGGAATACATTAAAGCTTTCCTGGTAAGTACATTGAAATACTATAGGGCATGAAAAACCATTAAGATATATGGGGATCTATGATTCCTCTAGAGACAGCATCAGGAAAGGTAATAATTCTTCTCATAAACAATCCCTTTTGGCAACAATAGTAACACAGTCCTGGGCTAGATTGGTTCTCTAGGAAATTCCTTTGTTGAATTGAGGCTTTGCGGCTTTATTTAAGACATATCTCAGCTTTGCAGTTTAGGATAGAAACGAGAGTCACTAAGTAGTCAAAAGGTACTGCTCAGTTATAAAAGCTGGAAGGAAAATTGATTTAAACTGATGACCAGATAACCAGAAGATTTTAAATCAAGCAAAATTTTTTTCCCCATTTTTTGGTTATTCCATTGTACACATAATTAAGTATAAAAAGTCACCTTGTATTCTCTTTTAAACAAAAGGAGCCTTAAGAAACTTATTATACTTAAGCATGGTAAAGATGCGCATGCTCAGTCATGTCTGACTCTTTGCGACTCTGTGGCCTCTAGCCTACCAGGTTCCTCTGTCCATGGCATTCTCCAGGCATGAATACTAGAGCGGGTTACCTTTTCCTTTCCCAGGGAATCTTCCCAGCCAGGGATGGAACCTGTGTCTCTTATGTCTCCTGCATTAGCAGGCACGTGCTTTACCAATTGAGCCACTGGGGAAGCCAAAAAAATTCTAAAGATCACACACACAAGAAAAAGGATTGCTAAAAGTTTGTCTTCACTTGAATTGAGAGGCAAGTTGCATTTATCCTTCAAAAATCTTATACCTGTTTAGTTTTTATGGGGAAAAAAGTAGAATTATATTTATATATTACATTTGCTTAACTAATGATCCTTTTGCCCTTTTGGTTAGACATTGTCCTCACGTAAACACAGCTTTAGGGGCAGTCCGGAGAAAGGATGGAGACATACCTAATTGTTGTTTTGATTTGAAATCTCTTAAAGCCAAATGAAGTGAAATAATGCAATTCTTTATTTATATTCTTTGGGTGCAAGGAGATAAATCCTCCAAGATTAAGTTCAGAAGATACAAAGAATCAAGATTTTATTTCAAAGAAATAAAGGCAAAACATAGATTTACAGCAGCAACCATAGGATTTTAGAGAAAACTCTGGGTGAAATGATGCTTTTTTTTAAAAAGAAGACTAAAAATCATTCAAAGAAATGTTAAATTGCATTCGAGGGACTATAATTAACTAAAATTGTATAAAATTATCCACCTGAACCAACAAAAACACAGTTAAGTTCAATTCAGTTCAGTCACTCAGTCATGTCCGACTCTTTGAGACCCCATGAACTGCAGCACGCCAAGCCTCCCTGTCCATCACCAACTCCCGGCGTTTACCCAAACTCACGTCCACTGAGTCAGTGATGCCATCCAGCCATATCATTCTCTGTCATCCGCTTCTCCTCCTGCCCTCAATCTTTCCCAGCATCAGGGTCTTTTCAAATGAGTCAGTTCTTCGCATCAGGTGGCCAAAGTATTGGAGTTTCAGCTTCAACATCAGTCCTTCCAATGAACATTCAGGACTGGTCTCCTTTAGGATGGACTGGTTGGATCTCCTTTGTGTCCAAGGGACTCTCAAGAATCTTCTCCAACACCACAGTTCAAAAGCATCAGTTCTTCGGTGCTCAGTTTTCTTTATAGTCCAACTCTCACATTCATACATGACTATTGGAAAAACCATAGCCTTGACTCAGTTCAGTTCAGTTCAGTTCAGTCGCTCAGTCGTGTCCGACTCTCCGCCACCCCATGAATCACAGCACGCCAGGCCTCCCTGTCCATCACCAACTCCCGGAGTACACTCAAACTCATGTCCACAGAGTCGGTCATGCCATCCAGCCATCTCATTCTCCGTCGTCCCCTTCTACTCCCGCCCCCAACCTTTCCCAGCATCAGAGTCTTTTCCAGTGAGTCAACTCGTCGCATGAGGTGGCCAAAGTATTGCAGTTTCAGCTTTAGCATCAGTCCCTCCAATGAACATCCAGGATTGATCTCCTTTAGAATGGACTGGTTGGATCTCCTTGCAGTATAAGGGACTCTCAAGAGTCTTCTCCAACACCACAGTTCAAAAGCATCGATTCTTCGGCGATCAGCCTTCTTCACAGTCCAACTCTCACATCCATACATGACCACGGGAAAAACCATTGCCTTGACTAGACGGACCTTTGTTGGCAAAGTAATGTCTCTGCTTTTTAATATACTATCAAGGTTGGTCATAACTTTCCTTCCAAGGAGCAAGCGTCTTTTAATTTCATGGCTGCAATCAGCATCTGCAGTGATTTTGGAGCCCAAAAAAACAAAGTCTGACACTGTTTCCACTGTTTTTCCATCTATTTCCCATGAAGTGATGGGACCAGATGCCATGATCTTTGTTTTCTGAATGTTGAGCTTCAAACCAACCTTTTCACTCTCCTCTTTCACTTTCATCAAGAGGCTTTTGAGTTCCTCTTCACTTTCTGCCATAAGGGTAGTGTCATCTGCATATCTGAGGTTATTGATATTTCTCCCAGCAATCTTGATTCCAGCTTGTGCTTCTTCCAGCCCAGCGTTCCTCATGATGTACTCTGCATATAAGTTAAATAAGCAAGGTGACAATATACAACCTTGACGTACACCTTTTCCTATTTGGAACGAGTCTGTTATTCCATGTCCAGTTCTAACTGTTGCTTCCTGACCTGCATACAGGTTTCTCAAGAGGCAGGTCAGGTGGTCTGGGATTCCCATCTCTTTCAGAATGTTCCACAGTTTATTGTGATCCACACAGTCAAAGGCTTTGGCATAGTCAATGAAGCAGAAATAGATGTTTTTCTGAAACTCTCTTGCTTTCTCCATGATCCAGCGGATGTTGGCAATTTGATCTCTGGTGCCTCTGCCTTTTCTAAAATCTGCTTGAACATCTGGGAGTTCACGGTTTACATACTGCTGAAGCCTGGCTTGGAGAATTTTGAGCATGACTTTGCTAGCGTGTGAGATGAGGGCAATTGTGCGGTAGTTTGAGCATTCTTTGGCATTGCCTTTCTTTGGGATTGGAATGAAGACTGACCTCTTCCAGTCCTGTGGCCACTGCTGAGTTTTCCAAATCTGCTGGCATATTGAGTGCAGCACTTTCACAGCATCATCTTTCAAGACTTGAAATAGCTCAACTGGAATTCCATCATCTCCACTAGCTTTGTTAGTAGTGATGCTTTCTAAGGCCCACTTGACTTCACATTCCAAGATGTCTGGCTCTAGGTCAGTGATCACGTTATCGTGACTATCTTGGTCGTGAAGATCTTTTTTGTACAGTTCTTCTGTGTATTCTTGCCACCTCTTCTTAATATCTTCTGCTTCTGTCAGGTCCATACCATTTCTGTCCTTTATCGAGCCCATCTTTGCATGAAATGTTCCCTTGGAATCTCTAATTTTCTTGAAGAGGTCTCTTGTTTTTCCTATTCTGTTGTTTTCCTCTATTTCTTTACATTGATCACTGAGGAAGTCTTTCTTATCTCTCCTTGCTATTCTTTGGAACTCTGCATTCAGATGCTTATATCTTTCCTTTTCTCCTTTGCTTTTCGCTTCTCTTCTTTTCACAGCTAACTAGTCGGATCTTTATTGACAAAGTAATGTCTTTGCTTTTTAAAATGCAGGAGCAGCGGCTGCACAGTGAAGGAGCTACCCTCCGTCCAAGGTAAGGAGTAGCAGCTGTGCTTTGCTGGAGCAGCCATGAAAAGATACCCCACGTCCAATGTAAGAGAACCCCAAGTAAGACGGTAGGCACTGAGAGAGGGGATCAGAGGGCAGACAGACTGAAACCACTATCACAGACAGCTATCCAATCTGATCACATGGACTACAGCTTGTCTAACAAAAACACAAGAATATTTCAAATGAAAAACATCTGAGAGAATACAAACAGCTTTCTTTAAAAATTTCAATGGCATTGAAACATGTATATTATCATATGTGAAACGAATTGCCAGTCCAGGTTCAATGCATGATACAGGATGCTCAGGGCTGGTGCACTGGGATGAACCAGAGGGATGGAATGGGGAGGGAGGTGTGAGGGGATTCAAGATGGGGAACACATGTACACCTGGGGCAGATTCATGTCAATGTATGGCAAAATACAATAATGTAAAGTAATTAGCTTCCAATTAAAATCACCAGTCCAGGTTCGACGCCTGATACAGGATGCTTGGGGCTGGTGCACGGGGATGACCTGGAGGGAGGGTATGGGAAAGAGGAAGGTGGGAAGGGGGTTCAAGAAAGGGAACACATGTACACCTGGGGCAGATTCGTGTCAATGTATGGCAAAACCAACCAATATATTAATGTAAGGTAATTTGCCTCCAATAAAATAAAATTTTAAAAAAAGAACTTAAAAAATTAATTAATTAATCAAAAAATTCAGACTTTAGAGAGAATAAGAATATGAATTATGATCTAATTTTTGAAAATTTTTCTTCAAGACCTTTCTATTTAACCATTGTGGAACATTCTAATCTTATAGTATAGGGATCAAACATGCGTCCCTTGAGTTTCTTGCATTGGTTGTCAGATTCTTTACCAATTGCACCACCTGGCCAGTGGGTATTCTTAGTGCTGTTCAAATTAGTAATCATTTTCCTCTTCCTAGAAGGATGAATCAGTTAGGTTACCTCCATTGATAAAGGTGAATAATGATTATCTCCAATCTAGGTGATCTGGGTGGGAAAGTGGTGGTGGGTGTTGTGTTACTCTTCACAACACAATTCCATAATTCGTAATATTATGAATTATGGTGGTGGGTGGGAAGTTACTCTTCACCTTCAAAAATACAGCCTTCATCTCCTGTGATTTTGTCCTGCTCTGAGATGCTACAAAAACTAGGAAATTGAGTTCTTATAGCACTAAAGTAGTCATAAATTCTGATTTCCTTATCGTTTAATTTGTACTCTTACATTTTTCTTTCTTCACCTTAAAGATTCCATATGTACCCCATACAAATACATTTTTGATATTTCTCTCATTCTCTGCCTCTGTTTTGGGATAGTAGCTAACAAAATGAAAACAAGCATAAATGCATAAAGCCTCAAAAAACAATAACAATAAAAAAGGCCAGGGGATTGCCACAGCTATGTAAAAAACAAGAGGTAGCCTAGTTGAAGCATTATCTGTTAAAGGATACCATAAATAGATTTCTTTAATTTCTTTGTTTCCTAAATGAGAAAATTGCGGCCATGTTACAGGTCATGTCCAAGTTCACACTGGAAAGTGGAAGCCACATAAGACTTAGAACTCTGTGTTCTTAATTACCTACAGCACTCATTTGACAAAATATCAAATTTGGTGAAAAATAAAATAAAAATAGGCATGGAGAGTAGTGCTGCAAAAGTCTTTGTGGTTCAGTGCTGTTTCTCAACAGTCAGTGAAATTCCAGCAAGAATGTTCCAAATTCGATGAACACCATATCTGTCTGCACTTGATAAATATTACCATTTTGAAATGATTCCTTTAATGGTATTTTTACAAGCTGTTAATGGCTGTGGTTGAAAGAGGCTACCTCACATAGTCTGATGTGTCATAATTCATGCCATAGTCACTGTTTTTTCTTCTAGGTTGATGGCCTCTTGTTGACTTTAAGTATAGCCTGCATGCTTTTGCTAACCTTGCATTTAATATATCACACGGCATGATACGATTTCACAATACTGAGAGCCTGCGGTCATAAATGCCACTTCTGTAATTATATAACCTGCTATCCTTCATCCATAGAAAAGCTGCAGAAACAGAAACAGTTGAGCATTTAAATTAAGGCAGGCAGCACATGGTCCTTTCTAGCATTATTTATGTGATACAAAAACTGGAATTTATGAAACTGGAGTTGCAAAATAAAAAATAGAAGATGGAAGTTTACCAAACATATAACTTTCACATATAACTTATTCCTTATAAGAAAGATAATGGATTGAAATAATTATACTCTGGCTTGACAAGGACTTAATCCCAAAGTGAATCAGTACATTCATGTTTGTTATTTGGCATGTAGACTATGGATTATTTATCTAATACAAAACATGATAACATTGATTTCCATCCTTTAAAATAGTTATGGAGTACAGTTTTATCAGATTTCATTGCCATAGTCATATAATAGCAAGTAATTATTTGTGTGGGGAAGATTAGTGCGATTTCATCAACCCTACAAAATTACTCTTTTCATGTTTATGTTAGCATTTGCTACCATTCACATGTTGTCAGTTATTTAGTGATATCAAACATATGCTTTTTGTGTTTTTTAAAAGATTTTACATGTCTAAATTTCTCTCTGTAGCTATTACATAATTTACTAAACCATTTCCCACTGATTACATATTTAGTTAATCTCTAATTTTTCTTCTTATAAATAATTCTATATTGAATATCTGCATTATTAAAACTAGTCCTTCCATATAAATAATTTCTTATGATGAATTTTCAGAAAATAGACTGCTTAGGAAAAGAGCATATTTTTTAGTGATTTTTTTTTTTTTTTTTTGGATTCAGATTTAGATAGTGATTTTCTACTAGTGTTTAAATTGTACCCCACAACCTATCATTCATGTTGGAAAATGAGGATAACATTAAATTTTAAAACAGGAAATGCTTGCGGTTTTTATTGTATACTATAAGATTTAAAATACAATATTATGAATTATGGAATTAACTGTTAGAATAAAACATGAAGAGAAATATCTTGTCCACATGTAACCAGGTTTGAGTTATTTTTGATTTTGAATATTAATAAGCAACATATATTTTATATCACAGGAATTTCTATTGTGCAATATAATGAAATACATTACAAAGAATGCTTAGAATAAAATGATTTACAGGAATTACAGAGACTTTTTAAGTGTTAGACTAATATTCAAGATCTTAAAAGCAAATGTTATTTTTAGTAAATGTATAAAATAAAGTTGTATGATACCTGATCATGCCACTGCCAGAAAAACCATGAGGAATTAGTCATCTTTTCCATGTTCTGGGAAAATCAAGATCTATTTTCATAGTGTCTTGCATGATTCTGGGATTAAAATATGAAGAAATTTTTCATAGAGGATAAAGATTGCTTTTTTTTTTCTTTCTTCCTTCCTTATTCTTTTTTCCAATCTTAGGGCCTGATCATCACTGTGGGTTAAACAGATCCACATAAAATTTCCATGGGAACTAGTAATAATGTATGGCTGTATTTGTCTTTAATTTTTATTTAGCTAATTTCCCTGACACTTACTTCTTTCTACTGAATGAATTACAAGTCCCCTCTGGAGCCATTAGATAAGCCTCTGAACAAATGATGGATTTTTAGATCTACCAACAATAAGCTAGTCTATGTAGATTTATTTATTTTTATTTAAATAGATATCTGCTGAGCTAATTACCCATCTGTTTACATGTCTATGCTTTTCCTATTCCAAGAGGATTTGAAATAACTCCCTGTTATTTATTGACAATTCTAAGAAAAGTTTCTTAACTTATTTGAAATATTCAAATTATCCCAGAGGAAATAAAAATAATAAGTCTTTAAGATCATGATGGTGAAAATGTAAGAATGCCCCTAAAGTTCAACTCAGTTCCTCTTTCCTGGTCTATCTATTCCTCTTTCTTAGGCATTCATCATTATCAGGTTTTATATTCATTATAAGAGAATACTTGATCTAGGCTAAGTCTAAAATCGTATCAATCTGAAAATGTATCAATTTTATATAGTACAGGGAAAGAGTATCTTGAGTTTCTTTTTGAATGTTTTTGTACATATGTTAGGTTGAATTGTCTATTCCTTTGCTGAAATCCCTTTTTAGCTTCTACCTTATATCTTTTAGTTTTTCTCTATCCTTCCATAATTCTCACAGCTTCTCCAACTTTCTCCTCTTCCTCTGGAAAACTATTTTAAAGAATTTGAGCCTGAAAAGGATTTAGAGTCTATATTCTGGAAACTTTGGAGATAAAGGGAAAAGCTCATGTATGATTGGCAATCTAGGATGGAAGGTAGAAAGTAGATGTTTTCAATATTTCTACCAAAAGATTGTATTAATTCAAAAGAGCATATTTTGCATTTTTGCAGGAGCTGTGTATTATGCATGTGGTTGGTTGTATTCATTCATTCATGAGTGGCATAATGGCATTTACTGACCCATGTGCTTTGCTTTGTCTGTTTTCTGAGACAGAAAGCTGAAGATGTGTTAAATATATTTATTAGAAACCCCAAACTGCTTTTTAGGAAGATTTTCAGGTATATATACTTTAAAGTTTGCCTATATATTTCTTATCAAAATTAAGTAGCATTCAGAAAAATCAAAGAATAGGTACTAGAATCACTACCAAAGAGTTTACATGTAATTGTCCTGCTAGATATATACACCAAAAATAATTCATCCATATTATAAATTTTTTTGAACATACCCTTTCTTTCAAACTACATTTTGAATAAGAATGAATTTTTGCCTTATCATTCTTTGTGTATTAATAGTATTTTAATTTTGTGCATTCTGATTATTATTTTTAAAATATTAAGTAATACAGTTTAAAATATTCCTCAAAAACATTAATCTTTATAATCATCACTAATGTCATTTTCTCTTTGATTTTTTATATCTAGAATCCTCATAGGTATAGAATATATATATTCCTGTGTTTCTCTAAGAGTTCAAGAACAGTATTGGGCATACTGTTGTTGTTTAGTCACTAAGTCATGTCTGACAGTTTTGAGACTCCATGGACTGTACCTCTCCAGGCTCCTCTGTCCATGATGTTTCCTAGGCAAGAGTACTGGAGAGGGTTGCAGTTTCCTCCCTCCACCAGGGAATCTTCCTGAGCCAGGGATCAAACCTCTGTCTCCTGCTTGTCAGGCAGAATCTTTACGACTGAGTCACCCGGGAAGCCCATTAAACTGATGGTCTAATGGGTTTTTCATATAAGCTTATTTTATGAGTTTAAATAATGAATGCGTATATTTTTTACATAACTCCCTTCTGTTCAAATGGATCTGTGCATTGTAAATTCATATACTTCTTAAGAAATGTTTGGAGTCTCTTCTGGTATTGCTTTGCAATTATGTAAAAAGCAAGAAAAAAGCTGAACACTGAAGAATTGATGCTTTTGAACTGTGGTATTGGAGAAGACTCTTGAGAGTCCTTTGGACTGCAAGGAGATCCAACCAGTTCATCCTAAAGGAGATCAGTCCTATGTGTTCATTGGAAGGACTGATGTTGAAGTTGAAACTCCAATACTTTGGCCACCTGATGCGAAGAACTGACTCATTTAAAAAGACTCTGATGCTGGGAAAGATTGAAGGTGGGAGGAGAAGGGGACGACAGAGGATAAGATGTCTGGCTGGCATGACCAACTCAATGGACATGAGTTTGAGTAAACTATGGGAGTTGGCAATGGACAGGGAAGCCTGGCCTGCTGCAGTCCATGGGGTTGCAAAGAGTTGGACACGACTGAGCAACTGAACTGACTGAAGAAGCAGTTTGTTATCTAGGTACTCTGTTCAATTATACGAGGCTAATGCACTGTGGTGGCTGAGAGGAGCTACCCCAAGCCTGAGGCCAGGGGCGGGGACAGAGAGGAGCAAGCCCACATCCAAGTAGCGGTGGCTGTGTGGACGCAGGAGGGCCAAGAGGAGCTATTCTAAGTTCAAGGTCAGGAGGGGCAGCCATGAGCAGATACCCCTTGTCCAAGGTAAGGAGCAGCAGCTGCCCTTTGCTGGAGTAACCGTGAAGAGATACCCCACGACCAACGTAAAAGAAACCCAAGTAAGACGGTAGGTCTTATGAGAGGGCATCAGAGGGCAGACACACTGAAATCATAATCACAGAAAACTAGTCAATCAGATCACACAGACCACAGCCTTGTCTAACTCAATGAAAGTAACCCATGCCATGTGGGGCCACCAAAGACTGCGGGGTAGGGGTGGGGGGTCATGGTGGAGAGGTCTGACAGAATGTGGTCCACTGGAGAAGGGAATGGCAAACCACTTCAGTATTCTTGCCTTGAGAACCCTATGAACAGTGTGAAAAGGCAAAATGATAGGATACTGAATGAGAAACTCCCCAGGTTGGTATGTGCTATTGGAGATAAATGTAGAGATAACTCCAGAAAGAATGAAGGGATGGAGCCAAAGCAAAAACAATACCTAGTTGTGGATGTGACTGGTGATAGAAGCAAGGTCCAGTGCTGTAAAGAGCAATATTGCATAGGAACCTGAAATGTTAGGTCCATGAATCAAGGCAAATTGGAAGTGGTCAAACAGGATATAGCAAGAGTGAACATCGACATTCTAGGAATCAGTGAACTAAAATGGACTGGAATGGGTGAATTTAACTCAATAAACATTATATCTACTACTGTGGGCAGGAATCCCTTAGAAGAAATGTAGTAGCCATCATGGTCAACAAAGAGTCTGAAATGCAGTACTTGGATGCAATCTCAAAAATGACAGAATGACCTCTGTTAGTTTCCAAGGCAAACCATTCAATAGCACGGTAATCCAAGCCTATGCCCCAACCAGAAATGCTGAAGAAGTCAAAGTTGAATGGTTCTATGAAGACCTACAAGACCTTTTAGAACTAATACCCCAAAGAGATGTGCTTTTTATTATAGGGGACTGGAATGCAAAAGTAGAAAGTCAAGAAATACCTGGAGTAAAAGGTAAATTTGGCCTTGGAGTACAAAATGAAGCAGGGCAAAGGCTAAAAGGGTTTTGTCAAGAGAATGCACTGGTCATAGCAAACACCCTCTTCCAACAGCACAAGAGAAGACTCTAAACATGGACATCACCAGATGGTCAACAAAGAAATCAGATTGATTATATTCTTTGCAGACAAAGATGGTGAAACTCTATGCAGTTAGCAAAAACAAGACCAGGAGCTGACTGTGGCTCAGATCATGAACTCCTTACTGCCAAATTCAGATTGAAATTGAAGAAAGTAGGGAAAACCACTAGATCATTCAGATATGACCTAAATCAAATCTCTTATGATTATACAGTGGAAGTGAGGAATAGATTTAAGGGACTAGATCTAATAGATAGAATGCCTGATGAACTATGTACAGAGGTTTGTGACATTGTACAGGAGACAGGGACCAAGACCATCCCCATGGAAAAGAAATGCAAAAAAGCAAAACAGCTGTTTGGGGAGGCCTTACAAACAGCTGTGAAAAGAAGAGAAGTGAAAAGCAAAGGAGAAAAGGAAAGATATTCCCATCTGAATGCAGAGTTTCAAAGAATAGCAAGGAGAGATAAGAAAGCCTTCCTCAGCGATCAATGCAAAGAAATAGAGGAAAACAATAGAATAGGAAAGACTAGAGATCTCTTCAAGAAAGTTAGAGATACCAAGGGAACATTTCATGCAAGGATGGGCTCAATAAAGGACAGAAATGGTATGGACCTAACAGAAGTGTAAGATATTAAGAAGAGGTGGCAAGAATACACAGAAGAACTGTACAAAAAAGATCTTCACAACCAAGAGAATCATGATTGTGTGATCACTCACCTAGAGACAGACATCCTGGAATGTGAAGTCAAGTGGGCCTTAGAAAGCATCACTAAGAACAAAGCTAGAGGAGGTGATGGAAT
Organism: Moschus berezovskii; assembly: GCF_049115385.1. Lineage (NCBI taxonomy): Eukaryota > Metazoa > Chordata > Mammalia > Artiodactyla > Moschidae > Moschus > Moschus berezovskii. The sequence goes on from NC_142460.1 coordinate 59,199,178, forward strand.
TCCATTTGAGCTATTTCAAATCCTGAAAGATGATGCTGTGAAAGTGCTGCACTCAATATGCCAGCAAATTTGGAAAACTCAGCAGTGGCCACAGGACTGGAAAAGGTCAGTCTTCATTCCAATCCCAAAGAAAGGCAATGCCAAAGAATGCTCAAACTACCGCACAGTTGCACTCATCTCACACGCTAGTAAAGTCATGCTCAAAATTCTCCAAGTCAGGCTTCAGCAATACGTGAACCATGAACTTCCAGATGTTCAAGCTTGTTTTAGATAAGTCAGAGGCACCAAAGATCAAATTGGCATCATCCGCTGGATCCTGGGAAAAGCAAGAGAGTTCCAGAAAAACATCTATTTCTGCTTTATTGTCTATGCCAAAGCCTTTGACTGTGTGGATCACAAGAAACTGTGGAACATTTCTAAAGAGATGGGAATACCAGACCACCTGACCTGCCTCTTGAGAAACATGTAAGCAGGTCAGGAAGCAACAGTTAGAACTGAACATGGTACAACAGACTGGTTCCAAATAGGAAAAGAAGTATGTCAAGGCTGTATATTGTCACCCTGTTTATTTAACTTATATGCAGTGTACATCATGAGGAACACTGGGCTGGAAGAAGCACAAGCTGGAATCAAGATTGCTTTGAGAGATATCAATAACCTCAGATATGCAGATGACACAACCCTTATGGCAGAAAGTGAAGAGGAACTCAAAAGCCTCTTGATGAAAGTTAAAGAGAAGAGTGAAAAAGTTGGCTTAAAGCTCAACATTCAAAAAACTAAGATCATGGCATCTGGTCCCATCACTTCATGGAAATAGATGTGGAAACAGTGTCAGACTTTATTTTTTGGTACTGCCAAATCACTGTGGATGCTGGTTGCAGTCAAGAAATTAAAAGATGCTTACTCCTTGGAAGGAAAGTTATGACCAACCTTGATAGTATATTAAAAAGCAGAGACATTACTTTGCCAACAAAGGTCCGTCTAGTCAAGGCTGTGATTTTTCCAGTGGTCATGTATGGATGTAAGAATTGGAGTGAAGAAAGCTGATCACCGAAGAATTGCTGCTTTTGAAATGTGGTGTTGGAGAAGACTCTTGAGAGTCCCTTGGACTGCAAGGAGATCCAACCAGTCCATCCTAAAGGAAATCAATCCTGGGTGTTCATTGGAAGGACTGATGCTAAAGCTGAAACTCCAATACTTTGGCCACCTCATGTAAGGGTTGACTCACTGGAAAAGACTCTGATGCTGGGAGGGATTGGGGGCAGGAGGAGAAGGGGACGACAGAGAATGAGATGGCTGGATGGCGTCACCGACTCGATGGACATGAGTTTGAGTGAACTCTGGGAGATGATGGACAGGGAGGCCTGGTGTGCTGTGATTCATGGGGTCGCAAAGAGTCAAACACGACTGAGCGACTGAACTGAACTGAAGTGAATGCACTGTCATAGGTGGAAAACAGTCTAGCCTTAGACCAGAGAAGTCTGGGTTTGTGTCTCAACCTTATCCCAATCCATTGTAAAATTTCATACAAATTGTATTACATTTTTCTAGTCTTTTATTTTTATTTTATTTGTCTGACACTCTGTGGCCCCATGGACTATACATTTAATTTTCCAGGCCGGAATACTGGAGTATGTAGCCTTTCCCTTCTCCAGGGGATTTTCCCAAACCAAGGATCGAACCCAGGTCTTCCACATTTCAGGTGGATTCTTTACCATCTGAGCCACAGTGAAGCCCAAGAACACTGGAGTAGGTAGCCTATCCCTTCTCCAGAGGATCGTCCCTACCCAGGAATTGAACCAGGGTCTCTTACATTGCAGACAAACTCTTTACCAACCGAGCTATCAGGGAAGCAAAATTTCTCATTTATACAGTAGTAACAAAAATGCAAATTTTATGGTCTATTTAAAGGATTAAGTAAAATACATCTCAATAATTAGTTTTTCTCTCTAATATAATGTTTATCATTTCCCATGAAACAAACCTGATTAAGTAGGTATTTTCTATGTATAGGTTTTTTAATCAAGAAACTCTTCTGTGTAGACCTGGGTAGCATCTGGCTTTTATTCCCCATGAGTATCATCCTGTTTTTTCACAATGAGACTGTATTGCCTCAATGAGTGAAACAGTGACTGAGCATAAAACACTCTTTGGTCAAGGTCTGTGTTTTCTTAGAAATGCTGCCATCAGTTGATCCATCATCATTAGCTCTATAATAACCAGCATTGATTACAGCACTCAGTTTAGTTCTACAAGGATTCAGGTGGTATCAAGCTTCCTTCTTACTTAAAGTATTTGAATTTACCTTATCTTCACAAGAGACTTGTTTCAGATGAAAATATACTATAACAGAACTGCAACTGATTTATAGAATTAAGCATTTGGAATAGCTCTGAGCACAGTACTAGAAATGTGTTATTTGTATAAAAATAAGAGAATTACAGTCATTAAAAGATTGAAAGTCAAGGTGCCTTTGACTTTGTATAAGTAAAATGAGTGATTCTAAGACCCTTTACAAAGAGGAAATAAAATATTTTCCAGACCCCTTCATAAAGTAAATTTGAATGCTTTCACAGAGGTAACAGAAACTGTGGTTGAACTAGAAAGAACTGGTTCCCTTTGTGGATTGCTTACTGTGTTACTGAGTCAAACTAATGTCAAAATGAAGGCAAATAAATTCTATATTAAAAAAAAAAATAGTGGTGGAGGTGCCAGTGAGCAGATTTGCTGGAAACCAAGGCAATGGCAAGCCACTCCAGGACTATTGCCTAGAAAATCCCATGGATGGAGGAGCCTGGTAGGCTGCAGTCCGTGGGGTCGCTAAGGGTTGGACATGACTGAGCGACTTCATTTTCACTTTTCACTTTCACACATTGGAGAAGGAAATGGCAACCCACTCCAGTGTTCTTGCCTGGAGAATCCCAGGGATGGGGGAGCCTGGTGGGCTTCCATCTATGGGGTCACACAGAGTCAGACACCACTGAAGTGACTTAGCATCAGCAGCAGCAGCAACAAACTTGATTCACATGGCAGATGCCGACTTCTGTGTATTTGTAACTGAGCTTGAGGCCAGGTCCTGAAAGCCTATTTCAAATAAAGACTGTATTATTAGATGACTCCTTGATAGAAATTCTATCTGAAGCTTTGGGTCACAACTGGACAGATTTATAGTTTGACAGATAACGTATGGTCCAACTAAACCTATAGTCCTGACTCAGACAGACTAGAAATATATGATGTTTTCTTTGTGCTATCTGTAACAAAATGAATTTGATAAAGGAAACTGAGGAGAGTGTGTTGACATCATTTCAGTTTTTTTTTCTTTTTTTAACAACCTCTTTTCATCTAATCTTTTGGAGAGTTAGTGTCTCAATTTTTTTTTTTTTTTTCTGCTAGTATTTCATCAGTTCAGTTCAGTTCAGTCGCTCAGTCGTGTTTGACTCTTTGCGACCCCATGAATCACAGCACACCAGGCCTCCCTGTCCATCATCTCCCAGAGTTCACTCAAACTCATGTCCATCGAGTCGGTGACGCCATCCAGCCATCTCATTCTCTGTCGTCCCCTTCTCCGCCTGCCCCCAATCCCTCCCAGCATTAGAGTCTTTTCCAGAGAGTCAACTCATCGCATGAGGTGGCCAAAGTATTGGAGTTTCAGTTTTAGTATTTCATAGACCCTCAATTAACATTCAGAGATTTCCCACCCCCCTGCTATACATGCATGTTAGGAAAACATAGCTCTGTTAGCATGTATATGTGTTGGACCAAGCTAATCTTGGACTTAAACTGAATTATTTAACTTGTGATGGAGTGCACTGTTTTCTAATACCAATTACTTAAAAGCATTTTAGAGCCAGACTTAATGATGTGTAAATTACTTGATGTGGGTTAGCAAAGCAGTATGACTGTTTATCTGGACCCCAATTTGAGGGATTAATCCATAGGTTTAATTCTTCACCTAAGAATCATTTTCCTCCAATTTGTTCTCTGGGAAGTCATGATTCTATTTTCTCCTGACCCTTTGATTTTTATCCAACCATTTGTGCCACTCTGAGCCAAGGATCTTTATTCTACCTTTTATCAGTTACAACTATCTGTAATTTTTTGGCTAATTTTTCATTGTCCTCTAGGATTCAACAATGTCTCAATAATAATTTAGATGACATCAGTCCTAAAATACATGGACTGTATGACTTTACCCAAGAGAAAAAATTACTGGCATAACTTCAAATAAGACTGTTCTGTTAAGTGGTGGCAAATATAAAATTAACAATAGTAACAAGGTGATAATTACCTTTGCACATAATATTATTTTGGATTTAATTGCCAATGACATGAAAGTAAAAAAGAAAGAATCCTCAAAGTTAAAAAGTCAGTACAATCAACCAAAACTAGAATTCTGTCAGTGTAGGAACAAGGCAATACAAATGTCAGTCAATAAAAACATGACATTTAAAATAAGAAAATGCTGGTTAGGTATATAATACTAAAAACTCAGAAACTTTACCATTCTTTAGTTTTTGCTATATCATTTCAACTATAAATGCCATCAGATTGTGCAGAAATCAAAATATTAAAATATTTAGAATTTTAAAACTCTATAGTATTCATTTAGCTTCATTTTAGCAATTTGCCTTTTCTTAGAGATATCTGCATTTTCCAGTATTTTAAGTTATCAGCTTCTATGTAATCTATGTTGAATTTGAAAAAATTGTGTTGGAAAATAAGTTCATGAAGATTGTTACTATTAATGTCTTACTTGGAGTATGCACTTAATTTTTACTTCAAAAATCTTGAAATTGTTCTTTTTAAATTGAACATTACCTCAGTAACTATTTTACATGTCCTCATATTTTGAAAAAAAGTTATTTTGTTTTCTAATAAATTATAATATTTAAGAGGAAGTAGATACTTGGACTAAAGGAAAGTTTGGCCTTAGAGTACAGATTGAAGCAGGGCAAAGGCTAACAGGGTTTTGCCAAGAGACCACACTGGTCATAGCAAACACCCTCTTCCAACAACACAAAAGATGACTCTACACATGGATATCACCAAATTGTCAATACTGAAATCAGATTAAATTTATTCTTTGCAACCAAAGATGGAGAAGCTCTGTGCAGTCAGCCAGAGCAAGACCTGGAGCCTGACTGTGCCTCATATCATGAACCCCTTATTGCAAAATATAGGTTTAAGTTTAAGAAAGTAAGGAAAGCCACTAGGCATTTCAGGTTTGACCTAAATCAAATCCCTTATCATTATACAGTGGAGGTGACAAATAAATTCAAGGGATTAGATCTGGTAAAGTGCCTGAAGAACTATGGACGGAGGTTCATAATACTGTACAGGAGTCAGTGACCAAAACCATTCCAAAGAAAAAGACATGCAAGAAGGGAAATTGGCTGTCTGAAGAGGCTTTCCAAATAGCTGAGGATTGGGAACACATGTACACCCATGGCTGATTCATGTCAATGTATGGCAAAAACCACTACAGTATGATAAAGTAATTAGCCTCCAATTAAAATAAATAAATTAATTTTAAAAATAGCTGAGGAAAGAAGAGAAGCAAAAAGCAAGAGAGAAAAGGGAAAGATATACACAACTGAATGTGGAGTTTCAGGGAATAGCAAGGTGAGATAAGAAGGCCTTCTGAAATGAACAATGCAAAGAAATAGAGGAAGACAATAGAAAGGAAAAGACTAGAGATTTCTTCAAGAAAATTAGAGATATCAAGGGACAATTCATGGAAGGATGGGTATGATAAAGGACTGAAATGGTAAGGACCTAACAGAAGCAAAAGATAATAAGAAAAGGTAGTGAGAATACACAGAAGAACTATACAACAAATGTCTTAATTACCCAAATAAACATGATGATGTGGTCACTCACCTAGAACCAGACATCCTGGACCGTTGAGTTAAGTGGGCCTTGAACTGCAAGGAGATCCAACCAGTCCATTCTAAAGGAGATCGATCCTGGGTGTTCATTGGAAGGACTGATGCTAAAGCTGAAATTCCAATACTTTGGCCACCTCGTGCGAAGAGTTGACTCACTGGAAAAGACTCTGATGCTTGGAAAGATTAAGGGCAGGAGGAGAAGGGGACGACAGAGAATGAGATGACTGGATGGCATCACCGACTCGATGGACATGAGCTTGAGTGAACTCCGGGAGTTGGTGATGGACAGGGAGGCCTGGCGTGTTATGATTCATGGCGTCGCAAAGAGTCGGTCACGACTGAGCGACTGAACTGAACTGAACTGAACTAGGAAGCACTACTACAAATAAAGCTAGAGGAGGTGATGGAATTCCAGCTGAGCTATTTCAAATCCTAAAGGATAATGCTGTTAAAAGTGCTGCACTCAATATGCCAGCAAATTTGGAAAACTCAGCAGTGGTCAGAGGCCTGAAAAAGGTCAGTTTTCATTCCAATCTCAACGAAGGGAAGTGTCAAAGAATGTTCAAACTACTGCACAATTGTACCCATTTCACATGCAAGCAAAGTAATGCTCAAAATCCTTCAAGCTAAGCTTCGACAGTAAATGAAGCAAGAACATCAAGATGTACAAGCTGGGTTTAGAAAAGGGAGAGGAACTAGAAATCAAATTGCTCAATCCATTGGATCATAGAAAAAGCAAAAGAATTCCAGAAAAACATTTACTTCTGCTTTATTGACTATGCTAAAACCTTTGACTGTGTGAGTCACAGCAAACTGTGTAAAACTCTTCAAGAGATGGGAATACCAGACCACATTACCTGCCTCCTGAGAAACCTGCATGCAGGTCAAGAAGCAGCAGTTAGAACCGGACATGGAACAACAGACTGGTTCCAAATCAGGAAAGGAGTTCAGTCAGGGCTGTATATTGTCACCCTGCTTATTTATCTTATATGCAGAGTACATCATGAGAAATGCTGAACTTGATGAAGCACAAACTGGAATCAACATTGCCAGGAGAAATATCAATAACCTCAGATATGCAGATGATACCACCCTTAAGGCAAGCGGAGAAGAACTAAAGAGCCTCTTGATGGAAGTGAAAGAAGAGAGTGAAAATGGTGGCTTAAAACTCAACATTCACAAAACAAAGATCATGGCATCCAGTCCCATAATTTCATAGCAAATAAATGGGGAAAATTGGAAACAGTGACAGATTTTATTTTCTTGGGCTCTAAAATCACTGCAGACCAGGATTGCAGCCATGAAATTGAGACTCTTCCTCCTTGGAAGAAAAGCTATGACAAACCTAGACAGCATATTAAAAAACAGAGACAACACTTTGCCAACAAAGGTCCATATAGTCAAAGCTATGGTTTTTCTAGTAATCATGTGTGGATGTGACAGCTGGACCATAAAGAAGGCAGAGTGCCAAATAATTGATGCTTTCAAAATGTGGTGTTGGAGAAGACTCTTGAGAGTACCTTGAACAGCAAGGAGATCAAACCAGTCAATCCTAAAGGAAATTAACCATGAATATTCATTGGAAGGACTGATGCTGATTGCTGAAGCTCTAATACTTTGGCCACCTGATGCGAAGAGCTGATTCATTGGACAATACCCTGATCCTGGAAAAGATTGAGAGCAGGAGGAGAAGAGGGCAAGAGAAGATAAGATGGATGGCATCATCGATTCAATGTACATGAATTTGAGCAAATCCAGGTGATAGTGAAGGACAGGGTAGCCTGGTGAGCTGCAATCCATGAGGTCACAAAAAGTCAAACGTGACTGAGTGACTGAACTACAACACTCCAATTTTTATTATGGACACACTTTTTCATAATGACAAAACCATGTTTGTCATAATGACAAAAACTTTTGTAGTATGAATTATATAAGTCAGATAAAACTTTCTAAATAAATTTTGAATGTAAGACTCTCTTTCATTGAGTCACTTATTGAGAGTTGTCACAAGTGAAAACAACTCTGTGACATTAGCCAAGTCACTGAACCTTCCTAAGACTTGAATTCTTTTCCATCTACATACAAAGAATATGAATTACCTAACATATTACTATACAGACTATCCCAAACTAAGAAGCCCTTGGCTCTTTGTGTATGTGTATATGAGTTGTATGTGTGTCTGTGTGAAAGAGAGGAATTTTTACTTTCCCTAAAAGTTGAGCTCACTTTGGCATTAATTCTGAGCAAGAGGTGTAGATTGATTTTACCCTAATTCATGCTCTGCTTCTAAGAAAAGCAAAAATGAATATGAAGTGGATTCAGAGTCATTTGTCAGTAACAACCAGTTTTAAGAGCCCCTGAAAGCTGTTGTCAGATCCCATGCAAGCTGGGCATTTGACTAAAAGTTTGACTTCTACTTGACTGCCAATCAGTTTAACATTTAGTGATTGCTGAAGCTTAGGGCATGCCTTCAATGCTGGGATATCCTGAGAGTTTTGAGCTACATAAATAATTATATTTCCATTTTCCATAGCATTCTCATTATCTGTGGTGTCTGTTCTTACTCAACCTAAATTCACCTTACCTAATACTAGTCTTGTGTTCTTGTCTGCCACAATCTTCACTGTTTTAAGCAGTAAATATTAAATTCCTTAGGTACTGAAAAATAATAATCTAAAAAAGCAGAAGATGCTATGAAATTGACTTTATATGGTTAAAAAGACTAGTCTTAGAACTCAAAACATTAAAAAATTTAATGTAAAAAATTAATGAAAAAAAAAGTTACGATTGAAGTGACTTAGCAGCAGCAGCAGCAATTTCCTTTCAAAGTTCTGGTATGCATGTTATTTTCTGATGGGTGAAATATGCTTTAATATTTGTATTTTTGAGGTTTTTCTAGGCCTACAATTTGAGGCTTCATGAAGACATATGGTTTATATGATACTTTAAAGACTTATGAAAAATGAATTCTTGTTGGCCTACTTCACAGACATTTGTGACAGGAAACTCTGCCACAGGCTTATGGGTAGTAATTTTAGTGATTTACATGTTAGTCCTATCTAATTATCTTTCTAAGATTTTTCTGTAGCTGTGAACTATGATCCATGCTAATATATGTCTAGGTATTCAGTTCAGTTTAGTTCAGCTCAGTCGCTCAGTCGTGTCTGACTCTTTGCGACCCCATGAATCGCAGCACGCCAGGCCTCCCTGTCCATCACCAACTCCTGGAGTTCACTCAGACTCATGTGCATTGAGTCAGTGATGCCATCCAGCCATCTCATCCTCTGTTGTCCCCTTCTCCTCTAGGCCCCAATTCCTCCCAGCATCAAGGTCTTTTCCAGTGAGTCAACTCTTCGCATGAGGTGGCCAAAGTATTGGAGTTTTAGCTTTAGCACCAGTCCTTCCAAAGAACACCCAGGACTGATCTCCTTTAGGATGGACTGGTTGGACCTCCTCGCAGTCCAAGGGACTCTCAAGAGTCTTTTCCAACACCACATTTCAAAAGCATTAACTCTTTGGTGCTCAGCTTTCTTCATAGTCCAACTTTCACATCCATACATGACCACTGGATAAACCATAGCCTTGACTATATGGACCTAGGTATTAAACATTACTAATTAACAACTTCTGTCAAAAATTACTTTTTATATTATTGGATTGGCATAAATATTTGATATGCAATTTATTTGGAAATTCAATGATTTATTTCACAAATTATAAAAGGAAGTTTTCAGTTTTCTCTTATTATTCATAGTTGGTTTTTTATATAAAGTACATTTTCTTCAGTAAAATGTACTGAAAAGGAACCTAAATTTAGATATAAAACCTCTACTTCAGCAATAGATTTTGTGAAGCTTTTTTCTTTGATTCCTTGCTATTCACAGAAATATTTCATGCAATTATCTGACTTGAATGCTATGTTTTAAAATGGATAGTCTATTTTTATCACTACTTCTACACTAAATAACACTGATCTATGGATACATTTTATAATTAAGGTCAATTAAATCATCTCAGAAGCAACTCTTTATAAGAAAACGTTAAGGTCTTTCAGGATTTCCCAGGTGGTGGCTTCCCTGGAAAACGGTCTGCCTGCAACGTAGGAGACCTGGTTCCATTCCTGGGTTGGGAAGATCCCCTGGAGGAGGGTGTGACAACCTATTCTTGCTTGGAGAATCCCCATATACAGAGGAGCCTGGAGGGCTACAGTCCAAGGGGTCACAAAGAGTCGGAAATGATTGAAGTGGCTTAGCTTGCACAGACAGCTTTAGTTGGGGGAATTTCTTGCAACATATTGATGACATCGTTGAAGACATAGCTCCATGACTCATCTCTACTGCTGTCATAGTTGTGGGTTTTAAACACTAGCCAAAGTCCTTTATTTCCTATCTCAGCTTTAACTTGATAACCTTATTTCTTGTCTCCTGTAGACATACTTTTGCACCGAGTTTTCTTCCAATTAGTCATAGTTACCATTTCCATTTTTTTGTCCTTATGTCATCACTTTTCTCTTACGAGGTGCTCTACTTGTACAGCATGAATTATTCTCATAAACATCAAGTACCTATGGGCAAGTCGAGGTAAACAAAATTAGAGTAATTAATCTAAACTGAAACAACTATTTTTCCTGATAGTTTTGAAGAGTGTGTAAGTTTTAAAACCTGTCACATTATATACACATTAGAGAACTATCAATGTCCTGAAGCATAAGTTTCTTATCAGAGTATAGGAGAATATATAAATTAAAATTTTTGAAAAAATATGATGACCATGGCTGATATAAATCATGCATATAAACCAGATAGCATATGAATCCAAAATCTAGGAAGTCAGTGATATTTTTAATTGAGAGGTCAATGAAGATAAGATTTAGGAAAGGAAGTGTTAGGTACTGAATGTATCTCCTAAAATTCATAATGGAGAAGCCATAACCCTCAATGTGGTGGCATTAGGAGGTGGAGCATTTGGGAGGTAAGAATTGATAGGTTACCACTGAGCCACCTGGGAAGCCTGCCTGGTAAAGAATCCACCTGCCAAATAGGAGATGTGAATTCAGTCTCAGGGTGGGGAAGATCCTCTGGAGAAGGAAATGACAACCCACCCCAGTATTCTTACCTAGGAAATCTTAAGGATAGAGGAGCCTGTCAGGCCACAGAGGATGGGATGGAAAAGAGTCAGACATGTCTTAGTGACCAGACAACAACAACAAATTGACAGGTAGATGAATAATGAGAATGGAGCCTTCATGATGGGATTAGCACTTTTACAAGAAAAGGAAGGACATGAGAGAGCTTCTTCTACCAAGTGAAGATAAACCAGAAGGTATTTGACTGCAAACCAGAAAGCGGGCCCTTATTGAGAACTGAATCAGCACTTTGATCTTGGACTTCCAAGCATCCAGAACTGTGAGAAATATATTTCTGTTATTTGAACCACTATCTGTGGTATTTTGTTAATAGCAACTCAAGCTGATTAAAGCAGTAATAGTCATCTCTATCTTTCTAGATGTGGTTAATCTAGAATTAACTATGAAAATACAGTTACAGTCAGAAGGATGACCTGTTTCTTCTTCTGTTACTAAGCTATGTTTTGAAAATCTAATGAGGTATTTATGAAATCCAGACAACTTCAGAATCTGCAAGATGATGGCTTGTGAAACTTGAGAATCTAGAGAATTTAAGCCTGTTGTATTTACATTTGGAAGACAATCTAAAAAAAAAAATTAATCACTAAGATAGCAATCAAATGATCTTAACTATTCATTATTAACTATTTTTTAGTCAGGTACTGCCATTGGGTCCTGAGTGTATCTGTGAATTTTATGGGGGCCAAATACAATATTTTAATTTTATTAGGCAAATGAAGAAGATCAAAGTGGACTAAATATATAAATCATGCCTTCCTTCCTGGTGAAGACCATAAGTCATAGTGCCCTAAATTTGTAAACATTTCATGGGGACTTGGAATATAGAAATAAGATAGGAGAACTGAGTTGTCCAAGACAGTTCTGTAGTGTAACATGTATACGTGCCTGCCAAGTAGCTTCATTCATATTTGACTCTTTGTGATCTATGAACTGTGGCCCGCCAGGCTCCTCTGTCCATGGGATTCTCCAGGCAAGAATCTGGGGTGGGTTATCATGCTCTCCTACAGGGGATCTTCTCGACCCAGGGATCGAACCAGCAGCTCCTGCATTGCAGGCGGATTCTTTACCATTGAGTCACCAGGGAAACGTGTAGTGTAACACACATGTTCTTAAAAATCACTTCTCTATGCAAAATCACTACATAAAAAAGAAAAGACTACTGGGAAATTGAAATTAGGGACATAACACTAAAAAACTTTGTCAATGACAACTAAAAATATAAGAAGATAATAAAAGCAGTTTTACCCAGCAGGGGGTAAATGGTTAAGAGATACACAAATATTACAACATATAAGGTAGTTTACCTTGGGAATATACCTGAAGTGTTGAGTGTAGAAGTGAGCACCAAAAGACTGCAGCTTTGGACTTACTGTGAAACAGTTAAAAGGGGCTTCTTTGTAAACAGATGGAAAATTATAACACCACAAGTGGATGGGTGTGTGTCTCAGAACAAATAAGTTGGACTGAGGTGACTGGGGGATGTTTTAAATGCATACTCTTTGTTTATTTGACCTCAGTTGGCCAGTTACAGTTTTCTGCATTCATGCAATGGTTTTCATGGGAGTATCCTATAAGTAAACATTAAATTTGTGTTACATTTTTATTATTGCTTATTATAGCATTCATCTTGAGACAAATCTGGATTTTTAAAAACCAACATTGTAGTATAATTGACTGTACATAGATAGACAAACACACTGTGGTGGCTGTCTGCGCGCTTCATGTTTTGAAGTTCCAGTTTGCTTTACCAAAACAACATTATCTGTGTCTAATTATATATTAGCCATTTATCTGATTCTATTTTAAATTTCAATTTTTTTATCTTAAAATTTGTATTGACTTTATGTTTTTTTGCACAAGACTTATGTGCAAGGAAATTTTAGGCCAAATTTATATGTCACTAACATTCTAATTCAACATGATTTAGCACTCAAGATCCAAGACAATATTTTCCCTGAAAAATTCTTAGATTTTCAAGTTTAGGATGTGACATATTAGAGAGCTCTTGTCATCTGTCCTCATTCTTATTTTCCTTATTACTTTTTCTCAAATATCAAGAATCCTACTATATAACCAACAAATACTCAGGCTAAAATAGATGTACTATAACCTGGTGGATTTAAATAATATGCATTCATTGCAAAGCACCTTACTTTCATCTTCCATTTCCCTCTCTTTTGGTTTCAATTAGCCCATAAGCATTTAAACGGGAAAAATAAGAGAAAAATGTGAGGATATTTTACGTATGACTGGATTCAAATTTAAAATTTCCAGAATTTAGAGATTAATAATACTTTTTGCAAATGTTAAAATAACAGTAATCTATTCTCTAAGAGCATATCTAGGATTTCAGGAAAGTATGTTAATTACTTAAGTCCAAAAACGTACCAAGAAGCATATAGGTGCTGCTGCTGCTGCTGCTAAGTTGCTTCAGTCGTGTCTGACTCTGTGCGACCCCATAGATGGCAGCCAACCAGGCTCCGCCGTCCCTGGGATTCTCCAGGCAAGAACACTGGAGTGGGTTGCCATTTCCTTCTCCCATGTGTGAAAGTGAAAAGTGAAAGTGAAGTCGCTGATTCGTGTCTGACTAGTAGCGACCCCATGGACTGCAGCCTACCAGGCTCCTCTGTCCATGCGATTTTCTAGGCAAGAGTACTGGAGTGGCTTGCCATTGCCTTCTCCAAGAAGTATATAGTGTATGCATCAAAACCACAAACATTTTCCCCTGGGGATAATTATAGAGTCTTTTCTATTTTCAAGGAGAATTTGAGAATTAACTTCTGGACATTTTAGCAAATACAAATACCTTCCTCATGTTTCAATATTTCAGTTAAAAAGTATTTCTTGGTTTTGAGTCATCTCTTATTATTGCTTTATTTCTTTACTCCATTATTCTTGGAAGAAATGTGCATTTTGGATCAATATATATTAAATATCATACATTAAATGGGCCCAATTTTGCTGAGTTGAAGACAATTTTCTAAGGGAAAGTAATGCATCATCTTCTATGTGAATTTCTGCTAGGAGGTGGCTGTTGGCAGCTGTGTTTAGCCATCATTGCTGTAAGTATGATTTAAACTGTTCTAACAAGTAAACCTCACACTTCAGTATGAACATAGAAGTTCTCTGGCATAAAAAATGCTTAGTTTATTGTTCTTATTTTCTTGAAAATTAAAAATTGCAAAGCATTTTCTCTTCCTCCCTCTCTTGCTTGCTCCTTCTCTTCTTTCCCTGGCTCTCTCGTCAGCACTTCCTTCACAGCATATAACAAAATTGAAATATTTTTGTATATTCTCTAATAGAACAATTCTCACATAATTTTAGTAGAAAAATAAACATGTTAAATTATATATAAATATGAAACTAGTTTATCTATTTAGACTAATTAAAAATCATTTTAAATTATAGGATATTTTAAGTTAAAGCAGATTTATAAGGAAAGGCATTCATTAAAAACAAAACAAAACTGAGTACTCCAAAGTACTAACAGATGTTAGAATCAAAAGAGTCACAGTTCAGAAAGAAAGGAAGTTAGGGAAAGTAGAGACCTGAAACAAATACTACTTGTTAGCTTAAGCAGAAGTGAGGTAGAAGTCAAGAAAATACATTTTTGTTGATAGGACAGTATGTATGGATGGCCTTGAGGTAAGGAAACGGCACAGGTAGAACTGAGAAAAATTCATGGTAGCTGAGTGTAGAGGGATTTCATGAGTGTTACAGAACAAAGCAAAAGAGAGGGAAGCAATATCAAATAAGGCAGGGTTTTAAAGTCCAAGGAAAGAATTTGGTCTTTATTTTGAGAGCAATGGAAAACAATCAAAAGGATCTTATTTGGTAGTTATCGTGGCCAGATATGTCTCATGAAATATCACAATATCAAAAATGGATGAAGAAATAAAGTGAGAAGGTGGAAATAGCATTTAACAAGCTATTGCATTAAAAGAATATGATCTGATCATGACATACTCCTGTAGCATTTCATGACATTAAGAGAACACTGTAACTTGGACTCACAGAATCTCTGTGGAGATGAAGGTGGCTCAGATGGTAAATAGTCTGCCTGCAATGAGGGAGAGCAGGGCTCAATCCCTGCGTTGGAAAGATCCCCTGGAGAAGGAAATGGCAACCCACTCCAGTATCTTGCCTGGAAAATCCTATGGATGGAGAAGCCTGATAGGCTACAGTCCATGGGGTCGCAAAGAGCTGGACACAAAGATAATTTTCTTTTCAGTCAGGACTTAGGATTTGTTGCTTGTGTTTTAGGAAAAATGACACTCTTTCTCAGTGGTACTTTGGAGCCAATATGTGGAGTTGCTAAGATGCAAATGAAAGTCCCTGAATATCTGGAAGAATAGATGCAAAGGAAAATTTCAAAACATTTAGGAGAATATTTCCTGGAAAATTACTTGGTCAAAACCTGACAATCTTACAGCACCCTGGGGGTTAATGAATACTAATGGTGCTATCGATGCACTATTATGAAACACCAACTAGCAGCTTCATTTGAATTGGGGGTCAACATCTGCCCATTTAAAGAAGTCAGTTTGCTGTGAAATTACTAAGGTATAACTATTTCTCACTAGCACCACTAGATTTATGAGTCTGTTGTATAAAAGAATGATCAGAAAAAAAAACAAAACTCTTCATTTTATGGACATGGAAAGGAAACATACAATTTTGTTTTCTCAAGACAAATTATATTTATTTTAAATTTTATAAGCAAATTATGAGCCAACATCAAATCTAGAATAATATATCTATGATTCAAGTCACTTCTGTTTAATCATCATGTCACACACTGTCCTAGAGAGTCACAGCCTGTTTACAAGTGTATTTCCCAGATATATTACTCTTTTAAACACCAGAAAACATACGAGACATTTTTTTAATGAAAAATTCTATGTTTTCAACTTCCCTCGTAATCAAATATTCAGAACATGAGTGTTTAACTATTGGTCACCTTTTTAAAGGCTTCCCAGTGGCTCAGCGGTAAAGAATCTGCCTGCAGTGCAGGAGACATGGGTTCAGTACCTGGGTGGGAAGATCCCCTAGATGAGGGCATGCCTACCCACTCCATTATTCTTGCCTGGAAAAATCTCATGGACAGAGGAGCCTGGCGAGCTACAGTCCACAGTGTCTCAAAGAGTCTGAAATGACTGAGCATGCAAGCATGCACCTTTTTGAATTTAAAACACGTAATTGTAATTAAAGCTGAGTGAAAGTTTATATTGACATTTGTGAAAAAATCCTTAGTAAGGTTTTTATGGAGAGCTTAGATGACTCAGTTTGAGAACTGAGCCCTGGAAAAGGAGAGGTATGGGATACATGGGCTTTGTGCTGGGGACTAGGTATTCCTGGATTCACAGAGGTCAGAACAAAGTGGAGAGAAAGGAATTACTGGGGAAAAAATATCACCCTAAGATTCATTGAAATCTAGTGATGGAAAAAGGGCCATTTGATTTAATGGGTTTTATGTGTAATTGTGAATATCCTGATATTATCTAATAGAATGAGAGAAGCAGTGGGAAAGTAAAATCATTTAAAGACATAAAACATATCTTCATGTGAGGATTCAATGAGAGAGCATATGTAAATTATGGTGATGGGCAAAATGGTAGCAATTACGGTTCCTATAGTTCCTCTTCATGCTACTAGATCAACAAACCACTTCAAACTGAAATAGCTTTTTTCTTAGTAACCTTGTTTGTAATTACGTGTCTTTTGCACTGTCCAAAAGGCAAATGTACTTGCATATGCTTATGTATTTGTTTTGATATGAACAAACATTGTTTGACATTGAAAAAAAACTGTTTTGGAGCTGGATTAAACACATAACAAAAGAGGAGAAAGAACAAGAACATTGTCTGGATGCCTAGACACATCTTCATAGGGCATGATTTTCTGTTAGAAGAAATAAATGAAGATAAGCACTTCGTTGGGCAGAGTATGGTGAGTGAGATTTTTGACTATATGAGAAATTCAGAAGAACATATGGGAAAAAAACAAAAAACAGAACTGAACTGGAGATTTCTCTTTTCATGAGAATAGAGGAGATGGCCTGAGGAGGCAGTGGTGTATGTGAGAGTAGAAATTAAAAAACAAATTTGAGACAGCCCAGCTTATAGTGTTCTTTCTGACAAGATGAACCCGGAGGAACTGACAAAAAGAGACGCTAGTATGGGAGAAAATATAGACTGAACATGGAAGGAAGTAGTGGCCCACAAGGTTTAGGGAAGCCGAAAGGTCAAGTAAACTAAAGTGAAATGAGTAGTTTTTAGCTTCAGCTGTTATAAAAGCTATTTTTTAAAAATTCTAGTATATTTCAGTCACATTCAGATTTCTTTGTTCATAACAAAAGACCTTGAACTTGGAAAACTTAGGGGACATTTCTCTACCTAATTTTCTTAGGTATATGTGTTACTTAATGGGTTTGCAAAAATATATTATACTTAATTAAAATGAAGTAATTAGCTCAACAATTTAATAAAATTCTAGATTTGGGAGAAGTATACCATAGAATTTTTATGTAAATAATTAAAATATAAGTTCTCTAATCATCTTAATTTTTTATTATTTTGAAAATAAATGATATTTGAGGATACTGTAAATAATTTGAATATGTAAAATAGAGCCATATGAATTATTGGTATGTTAACTATGCCTTCTATACATGTACTAGGTATATTGTTTTTTGTATGGTTGGAGGGGGCTTGGTTTTTTAAAAAAGGTAACAGAAGTTGAGATACATGTCACTTTTGTGAATTTTACTCCTCTTTCTTAAAGTGCTAAAGCACTACCTCCTCTATAAATAAACATCCCTTCTAGGCCATCTTCTTGATGGAATAAATCATTCTGTCCTTGTATACCCACACTGTAACTTGGGTACAGTGAGTAAATTTTAACAACTACTTTAGCTGATGGTGCCTATTAACTAGGTCCTGTGCATCAAGTCTTATTCTACTGTGTCACCAGTGCTTAGTTTATGGCTTAGTATGTAGTATCAGCTCAAAGAATCTTTATAAATTATTGTAGTAATTTTCTTGGAGACTATAGATTATAGAAATAGAGATGATCTTACATTATTTTAGTTTGGAGAACGTGAAGCCTCCCTTCACTTTCAATGTGACAATACTGACAGTCTGAGGTAATAAATGTCTTGCTCAGAAAATTATTTCGTATCAGGGAAGGATTTTAATCATCATATTTTAACCTGGAAATACATGTATAAAATTATTAACATTACTACAATTACTGTATTTATTTTAGAAAGCAAGAATGAGCCAACATAGCATTTGGGATATAGGTATATATCCACCTCGTTGAAACCCCACGGACTGCAGCAAGCCAGGCTTCTCTGTCCTTCACTATCTCCCTGAGTTTGCTCAAACTCGTGTCCATTGAGTCAGTGATGCCATTCAACCACCTCATCCTCTGTTGCCCCCTTCTCCTCCTGCCCTCAGTCTTTCCCAGTATCAGGGTCTTTTCCAATGAGTTGGCTCTTTGAATCAAGTGGTCAAAGTATTGGAGTTTTAGCATCAACATCAGTCATTCCAATGAATATTCAGGAGTTGATTCCCTTTAAGACTGAGATCCTTGTTTGATCTCCTTGCTCTCCAAGTGACTCTCAAGAATCTTCTCCAACACCACAGTTCAAAAGCATCAATTTTTCAGCACTCAGCCTTCTTTATGGTCCAACTCTCACATCCATACATGACTACTGGGAAAACCACAGCCTTGACTAGATGGACCTTTGTTGGCAAAGTGATATCTCTGTTTTTTAATATGCTGTCTCAGTTTGTCAAAGCTTTTCATCCAAGGAGCAAGTTTCTTTCAATTTCATGACTGCAGTCACCATCTGCAGTGATTTTGTAGCCTAAGAAAATAAAGTCTCTCACTGTTTCCATTGTTTCCCCATCTATCTGCCATGAAATGATGGGACTGGATGCAATGATCTTCTCTTTCACCTTCATCAAGAGGCTCTTTAGTTCTTCTTCACTTTCTGCCGTAAGGGTGGTGTCATCTGCATATCTGAGATTATTGATATTTCTCCCTGCACTCTTGACTCAAGTTTGTGCCTTATCCAGCCCACCATCTCGCATAATGTGCTCTGCATAAAAGTTAAATAAGCAGTGTGACAATACACAGCCTTGATGTATTCTTTTCCCAATTTTGTACCAGTCCGTTTTCCCATGTCCAATTCTAAGTATTGCCTCTTGACCTGCAAACAGTTTTCTCAGGAGACAGATAAGGTATTTTGGTGTTCCCATCTTTTAAGAATTTTCCACAGTTTGTTGTGATCCACACAGTCAAAGGCTTTAGGATAGTCAATGAAGCAGAAGATGTTTTTCTCTTAGTAGCTTGAAATTGTTCATGAAGGGGAATTTACACCATAGAAATCAGTGAACACGGCAAATATGTATTTCAGTTGGTTATTTGTTTTACTTGGTTTTGTTTTGTTTTGGACAGCTGGTTGTTAAACCAGCACATCACCTTTCCTCTGTTTGGAGTGCCTCTCTCCCACATGTGTAGGATCCTGGTTTTTAACCAAAGACTTGGTTCTATGACGATAATTTCTAGACTAGTGGCAAACATAGACTGTGTCATTTATAGACAATTGAAAATAATGTTTATTCTATGTTATTACCATATAACATTTATTGAAATCTTATTAACCATATCAGGCTGATCCTCTGTACATGTATTTATTAATCAATCATTTAAAGTTAAGTTTTTTACCTGGTCACAATGAAATCAACATATAAGTCAAGTTGGAGGGGCTTCCTTGCCTTATTATTTAAGCCTAATCACCTCTGAATGGTCTGACTACTCTTCATATGGAAAATATCTTCCATTCCTTTTTTTATTGCTGCTTTCAATTCATACAGGGCTTCCCATGTGGTGCAGTTGGTAAAGGATCCACCTGCCAATGCAGGAGAGGCAGGTTCAATCCCTGGGTCAGGAATACCCCCCGGAGTAGGAAATGAAGATCCACTTTTGTATTCTTGCCTGGAAAACACAGGGGTCCCATTAGTACATACCTATGTTTTCCAAAATTCAGTAAAAGAGTCAACACTTTCTGAGAGACTCAGAAATATTCAGAGACTTTAATTGAAATGATATAACATTTTTATAATCTTATTGGGAATAAATCAATATACTTATGCTTTTAATAAAGATCTTTGTAATTAGAAAACATAACAAAATGGAAAAATAATCCAGATAAAATTCTGGTAGAAAAAACTAGGTCTCAACAAGTATACAGATCACTTGCCAGCTGCTCCACAAAGAGTATACTGAGCAGAGTATCTGTAAAGTTCACTGGACTAATACCTGTGACACCTAATTATATCTAAAACAAAAGGGAGAAAAAAACTGACTAAAGGAAAGCATTTTTTCATAAACACCTAAATACAGAAAATACCACTGAAATTACTCTGGAGGTGGTTGGCTGCTTTTGTTCTTTTTCACTTGCTAAAATTTAAAGAAAATTATGATTCATCTGTATTGTTTGGCAAACCAAACCATTAACTGAATTTATTATGGTAGCTCATCAGTATTTGCAAAAATTTCCAAGAAAAGAAAAAGGAGCTTATTAAATGTAAATGCACGGTTTTATGAATCAAAGGCTTTGAAATTTTAGCAAATGAACAAAGAATTCACACAGGTATACAGAAATACACAATGGTAAATTGGGCAGAATTAAAAAAAACAAATTGTCTCATGAAATTAACTGGATTCTCTGGGAAGAAAGGTCTATTAAAAAAGAATAAAGTTCAATCAACTCTAAATCCAGATTGCAGTAATGCCCAAAATGCACAACCAATGGCTTCCCCTTTAGGACAACTTGGGGGAATTTTCTTGACGTTTATGCTTCATTATTTTCATTATTATCACTAGACCAAACTGGGACTTCTGTATTTAGCATACTTCAATGGGCTTCCCTTGTAGCCCAGTCGGTAAAGAATCTGCCTGCAGCGCAGGAGACCCGGGTTTGACCCCTGGGTTGGGAAGAGCCCCTGGAGAAGGAAATGGCAACCCACTGCAGTATCCTTGCCTGGAAAATTTC
Organism: Moschus berezovskii; assembly: GCF_049115385.1. Lineage (NCBI taxonomy): Eukaryota > Metazoa > Chordata > Mammalia > Artiodactyla > Moschidae > Moschus > Moschus berezovskii. Next base: position 59,220,281 of record NC_142460.1, read on the forward strand.
ATGGTTCTCATGGACAGAGGAGCCTGGTGGGCTGCAGTCCACGGGGTCACAAAGAGTCAGGCACAACTGAGCAACTAACAGTTACTTACTTAGTGGTATCTAAGGCTAGCAGCTCACTATCACGAAGCTGGAAATTGTGGCCCACCAAGTTTTCTGAGTTTTATCAGACTTTGTCTTTTCCCTATAGTTTCCATTTTGGAGGATAGGTGATTCTATCATAGACTGATATGCATGTACAAAATTACTGTTCTATTTATTAGTATAGTAGAATGAAACCTCTTTTGTTAAGTTTAGGTAAGTAATCTATTTTATCAGATTGTTGGAGTGGGTTGCCATTTCCTTCTCCAGTGGATCTTCCCAACCCAGGGATTGAACCCAGTTCTCCTGCATTACAGGCAGTCTCATTGCAGGAGGATGCTTTACTGACTGAACCACTGGGGAAGCCCCTGTTTTACCACAGATAGAGTCTATTTAGAATTTTCTCCTAAAGAGGAATGCTAGATGATTCTGACTTAATTCATGTATTTCTCAGAATCTATTCTCCAGGCAGCCATATTGCTAGGGATCCTTCCTTCTCTGTTGTCCATTTTTGTTCTCAACACCTGATAATTCATATTTATCCAATATATCAATTCATTTAAGATATGCTAACTTCTACTAAAACACTTCTCAAATTTCCCTGATAACCTTTCTGTATCAATGTTTCTCATTAAAGAAACATTGATTTGTACTACCTCAGTCAATTAATCAGTTAATCAATCTTCTAGTCTATTCTTATTTTCTTTTTCATATCAAGTTCCCCTTTATCTTGGATTAGAATTCTCTAAGGCTACACTGAAAGTTTCTCTTTATTTCCTCAGATTCTCAGAACATTGTATGAGTCTGTTTCCTGGATATTCCATCTTTTATTCAGTATTATCAGTGACCTTATACTGCCTCCTCATCAATATTTGAGTTAAAAAGGAATTCATAATTTTCTTTCATTTTTCACCATAGGGCCTATAAGCCTTTTAAAGAGTTACAGTTAATCTTATCCCAAATGTTTTCCTTAGGACAGAATTTCTCTATAGTAGAACAATACCTGAGTGAGGGTTATCCTCAAAATCACAAGGTCAGCTACAATTTCATGAATGCTTACCTTACTGGACATGATTGACTATTGTCAACAATGGATAGTGAGAAAGCCTTCAAGGGCTAGTCCCCTATTATATTCAATTTAGACTTACACATGAATCCTTAGTCACAAACAGCTATAGATTTTCAGCCTCAAATAAACCATTCTCAAGCTTTGGGATTTATGGTCCTTGATTAAAATGCATTTTTACCTGATGTTCTTGTGAGGAAAGAGTTGCCTTGGGAATAGTCATGAAAATAGATGAGAATGACTAATACCCAGTTAACTAGTAAAACTCACTTTAAAGCAGAAGGCAGAGATTTCCCAACTTCTCAAATTCAGTGGTAGCTGCTATGACATAGGGGCTCCCTCCTCTGTTCTCAAATCTTCTCTCTGCGGCTATTTTTATAAACTGTATAATACATATTATAAAGTCCAGAAGAAAACCCCCAGTTTATGGCAAAGATATCAAAATATAAACTGAGAGTTTCTTCTTTCTGTTGGCCATGGTACATAAACTCATCTAATACTAACATCTGACTGACAACTTTCAAAATAATCGGACAGAAAATACCTTCTGACTGTTGTTCGGTAATTGACTCTCTGACAAAATCTATGGTTACTCAGTGACAACCAAATTTATAATTCTGGTCTGACTATTTTTTCTTTCTCTTACAGATGGGTTTTGACAGCAATTTTTTTTTTAATTTCTCAGGAGAGTTGTTTTCTATTTTTTCCCCATATATGAAAAGGGAGAAATATTCCCTCTCCCTTCTGTTTTATAATCTTGCCTTTTCTAAAACCTGTTGACATTTACACTCATACTTACTGTACATTTGCTATGGTTCAAGGATAAAGAAAACCGAAAACAATGATTTCTTATCTAAAAAGGGGTATGCTTTCAAATGGCTGTTATGTTCACTTTCTTTAGGATCTCTTGTTAACCAGTTTCTACCACAAAAGATGCTATGGTGATGCTACATATGGGAATGATCTGGTTGATCTAAACAGAAGTTATTTTTCATTTGCAAAACTGATGAACTTTCAGTTAAGTTCTGTTCAGTTCAGTCGCTCAGTCGTGTCCGACTCTTTGCGACCCCATGAATCACAGCACGCCAGGCCTCCCTGTCCATCACCAATTCCCGGAGTTCACTCAAACTCATGTCCATTGAGTCAGTGATGCCATCCAGCCATCTCATTCTCTGTCGTCCCCATCTCCTCCCACCCCCAATCCCTCCTAGCATCAGACTCTTTTCCAGTGATTCAACTCGTCGATGAACTTTACTGATAACATTTTTTCCCTTGAACAAGTTTCTATTCTTTTAGCATTTATTTTGCTTTATAAACTCAAATTAACCACCCTTTTGCTTTATGCTTAGTGAGACAACACATTCCTCCAAGTGGAGTTTGTACAGCCTATGATTTGTTTATTTTGTGTGTGTTTGCTTTTCAGTAATTTTATTTATTATTTTTTATTTTATATATCTAGGGTTAATTTTTATAAAATACATGAGATTGAAATCTGTTTTTCCAGATTGCTAAAAACATTTGAACTAATAATTTGTATTGAATAACAGAATTTCTGCTTTTCCTTCAGTGTTTAAAATACCTAATTCATCATGTTAGAAAGTCACATTTTTGGGTCTGTTTCTGCACTCTCTGTTCTATTATTTCTTTTCATCATTTTATTAATCAATGCCAAAATGTTTCAGTTAATGGATTTTCCTAACCGTTTTCATATGTGAAAGGCTAGAAGTTTAAATTATTTTATTGTAAATCTTTTTTTTTTCCTTCTATCTTTTCATGCTTAATTCTCCAGAAACTTTATAAATTACCCTGTTAAATTAAAAAACTAGACCTCTGGGCATTTGGGGGGATAAATTCCATTTTGTTTATGCATTAGTTTAGAAAGTATTTTTTTTTTTTAGTTTTTAAAATCTATTTTTATTATTTACATTTTATTTATTTATTTTTTTGCGTGATACAAGATCCTTGGGGCTGGTGCACTGGGATGAACCAGAGGGATGGGATGGGGAGAGAGGTGGGAGGGGGGGTCAAGATGGGGAACACATGTACACCGGGGCAGATTAGTGTCAATGTATGGCAAAACCAATACAATAATGTAAAGCAATTAGCCTACAATTAAAATAAATAAATTTAAAAAAAAGAAAGTATTGAAATATTAAAATATATTCTCCTCAACCAGAACAGGTTCTACACTAAAGATGTCTTCTTTTTCTGCCTAGGTCAAAATTCTGGCAAAAGTCTACTGGACTAACACATAATAAACCATACTCCTTTCAGGAGCTCTGAGAGTATATTTGTTGCTTTTTCAATTTCTAGAGACCTCACACATTCCTTGTGTTCTTTTATCCTCAGTGTCACAAACTCTCTGATGCTTCATTCATTCTCATATCTCTTTCTGATTTCATTTAGGAAAGGTTCTCAGTTTTAAGAAGTCATGTAATGATGTTTGAGAAGTCTCTATTGGCATATAACATAATATTTTCAGATTTTAGGAATTAGGAGAGATATCTTTGGGGGTCAATATTCTGTCTACCACATTGTCTGAGAACTTTCTTTCTCCTCTTTTAATTTATAAAATTTATTTTTTTTAATTTCTACGTTCTTTTAGTATCAATAAGGTTCTGTTTCTTTATAAATTAATTTTAGTCTCAATTTATTGAATTTAAGATACAAAAGATAAAAATATTATTCATTTACTAATTCTACCAAGTTTTTTTTGATCACCCACCAGTACTCTATTCTAGTTACTGGAATTATATTATTGAACAAAATGGGAAGAAAATTCTGCTATCTTGAAGCTTACTTTTCAATGATTGTGTAGAAAATAAGCAAGAAATGCATAGTATGTCAGAAGATAAATATTATCAATAACAACAAAAAAAGGAGGGAGGGAAACAGGGTAGAGGGTAAAGTCTATGATTTTATGTAAATGTTCTAATTAGGTGACATTTGGTCAAAATATAAAGAAAGTATATTGAACGACTGAAATAAGTAGATATTGAGAAGATTATTCCAAGCAGAGAAAACTTCAAACGATAAGACCCAACAGCTGAAACTTGCTAAATAGTTAAAAATACGTAAAGAAGACGATTGTACTGGGAAAGGCAGACCAAGAGGCAGAAGAGTGGAAGCTGGAGAAATGTAATTGGGGGCTAGATCACAGGCTGCTGCTGGATTACTCCAGGCTTTTGTGAGGAGCTTGCTTTTACTGAGTAAAATTTTAATACGTCAGAGGGTATAGAATGGATGGATACCATGACTTATTCTACGTTTGAAAAGAATTTCTGCTGACTGTTGTATTGAGAAGGAGAAGGCAATGGCAACCAACTCCAGTACTCTTGCCTGGAAAACCCCATGGATGGAGGAGTCTGCCAGGCTGCAGTCCATAGGGTCGCGAAGAGTTGGACACGATTGAGCGACTTCACTTTCACTTTTCACTTTGATGCATTGGAGAAGGAAATGACAACCCACTCCAGTATTCTTGCCTGGAGAATCCCAGGGATGGGCGAGCCTGGTGGGCTGCCGTCTATGGGGTCACACAGAGTCAGATACGACTGAAGCAGCTGTATTGAGAATAGTCTTTAGGTGAGTGCTGAGATGAAGCAAAGAATCTATTAAGGAAGTTACTACAATAATCCATAGGATAGATATTAGTAATGTTGGCAACAGTGGTAGAAGTGGGAGGAAATAGTCTGATTCAGAATGTACCTTGAATTCAGGCATATATGATTTGTCGTTGGAACCAGTGTAAGGTATGAGAGGAAAAAAAAAAATCAGTGAGACCTTTAAGAAGACTGTGTCAAGATCAGGTTTCAGAGATGAATTGGGAGGGAGAGACATGAATTGGGTTTTAAAAATATGAGACACCTATTGAATATCAAAGAAGAATATTAATAAGGAAGCTCAATAGATGAATTTGGAAATAAAAATTAAGTGCTATAGATATGAAAAATAGATGGATGGATAATATAACTATGAAAACATCTCAGGGACTGAATTCTTGTAACTACCATATTTAGAAGCTACACATTTGAGAAAGAATCAGCTTAAAAAAAAGAATAGGACAGACTGGACCACAATCAAGAAAATGGAGTGATAAATTGCACACCAAGAGAAAAACTTTGCATGCACGCACGTGCGCACACACACAAAGAATATTTATTGGCAAAAGATCTTTGGAAAAAAGCTATTTTTGGTGGAATAGTAATATCAAAGCCCAAACTGAAATGGATTCAAAAAATAAAATATGGGTTGAATTGAAAAGTTGAATATTTAATATGGAACTTAAATGAATTCCAGATGAACCAAACATGTAATGTGGGAGAAAGAAGACTCAAAGATGGCAGCAAGAGTTTTCCTCTTTATAGTTGGAAGGATGAGAATGGAATTTAATAAGAGAGGACCATTTTGAGTAGTTTACTTTTTTTCTAAAAAGAGAAGCAGAAAAAACAGAAAGTTCCATTCCCCTGGGGTTGACATATATAATTATGTTTGAATTCTTGTTATGAGACCACTACAATGCTCTTCAACTCATGGTTCAGTTCAGTTCAGTTCAGTCGCTCAGTCGTGTCTGACTCTTTGCGACCCCATGAATCACAGCAAGCCAGGCCTCCCTGTCCATCACCAACTCCCGGAGTTCACCCAAACTCATGTCCATCGAGACAGTGATGCCATCCAGCCATCTAACTCTCTGTCGTCCCCTTCTCCTCCCGCCCCCAATCTTTCCCAGCATGAGAGTCCTTTCCAGTGAGTCAACTCTTCACATGAGGTGGCCAAAGTACTGGAGTTTCAGCTTTACCATCAGTCCCTCCAATGAACACCCAGGATTGATCTCCTTTAGAATGAACTGGTATGGCCTCTATATTCCTCTTATTGAAAATTGGAATGTATTTGTGTATCAAAAAAACCATCTTATATTTTCTCCTTCTTCGTGTGTCTTTCCTCAATGACTACTGGAATTGATTGAAATAACACATTTTCCTCCTTTTTAGATATGCTTAAAAGTGTTTTATTATTTGTATTTCTGGGAATTCAGTAGACATACCATGCTATCATTTCCTGCCTCTAAATGTTTAGGTATTCTGGAGAAAATAAATCATTTTTTAAAAATGCATTGCTCAAATTTCAAAATTAAAAGGAACTCCCAAGGTTATTTGGAGAAGGAAATGGCAACCCACTCCAGTACTCTTGCCTGGAAAATCCTACGGACTGAGGAGCATGGTAGGCTACAGTCTATGGGGTTGCAAAGAGTCGGACAAGACTGAGCGGCTTCATTTTCACTTTCTCAAGACTATTAATATAAATAACAATAAAATATATGAGAAACATAGCTAAAAGTCAAGAGGGAAAGATGGAACTATGCTGTTTTAAGATTATTATATAATGCATTAAGTAGTATCAGTTGAAGCTGGAATGTGACCTCCCGCATTGCAGGCAGATTCTTTACCAGCTGAGCCACCAGGGAAGCCCTAATTGTCATTAGAATACTACACTCAACAACAGTAGAATACACATCTTTTCAACTGTACATATATATTCTCCAAGATAGACAATATTTTGGAAGGCTGTATAAGTTTTAAAAACTTTAACTTCCATAACCAAAACTAGGAGGTGAGAGGGAGGCAACATTGCCTTAGTTCCTCTCAGTATGGAAGTGATAACTACAGAAATGCAGAACCAATTGTTTGAATCCTAACTTCTCCTTTTACAACCTGTATGCCATCAAAAGGTTTATTTAATACACACAACTATAACTTTTGGATCTATATAGCAGTAGTATTAATGTGATAATATTTGCCTTTCATTAGGTCAAAAGTTAAATGAAACTTTTCTATTGAAGTTTCTGTTATGTAAATATTATATAAATATTTTCACCTCTTACCAAACAAACAGCTGTTTCAGGACACAAAAATTTAAATCTTTCTCAATGAGTCCATTTTCATTAACTTTCTACCTCTGCTATTCATGCATTATCAGCTATAATTTTCACGAGTCCAAAACTTTCTTTCATGGGAAAAATGTAGAAAAATAAAGAACATAAGCAACAAACTATGAAAAAATCTCAGACATGGGAATTCCAGACCACCTTACCTGCCCCCTAAGAAACCTGCATACAGGTCAAGAAGCAACAGTTAGAACCAACATGGAACAGCAGACTGGTTAAAATTGGGAAAGGAGTACATCAAGATTGTATGTTGTAACCAAGGTTATTTAACTTATATGCAGAGTACATCATGGGAAATGCCAGGCTGGAAGAAGCTCAAGCTGGAATCAAGATTGCCAGGAGAAATATCAATAACCTCAGATATGCAGATGACACCACATTAATGGCAGAAAGCAAAGAGGAACTAAGGAATCTCTTGATGAAGGTGAAAGAATAGAGTGAAAAAGCTGGCTTAAAACTCAAAATTCAAAAAAACTAAGATCATGGCATCTGGTCCCACCACAACATGGCAAACAGATGGGGACATGGCAAATGAAACAGTGATAGACTTTATTTTCTTGGGCTCCAAAATCAATACAGATGGTGACTGCAGACATGAAATTAAAACATGCTTGCTCCTTGGAAGAAAGCTATGACAAATCTAGACAGCTTATTAAAAAAGCAGAGACATCACTTTGCTGACAAAGACCTATCTAGACAAAGCTATGGTTTTCCCAATAGTCATGTACAGATGTGAGAGTGGAACCATAAAAAAGCTGAGCACTGAAGAATAGATGCTTTCAAACTGTGGTGCTGGAGAAGACTCTTGAGAGTCCCTTGGACAGTAACGAGATTAAACCAGTCCATCCTAAAGGAAATTAACCGTGAAAATTCATCAGAAGGACTGATGCTGAAACTGAAGCTCCAATACTTTGGTTACCTGATGCCAACCCATTGGAAAAGACCCTGATCTTGCAAAAGACTGATGGCAGAAGAAGGGGGCAACAGATGATGAGATTGTTGGATGGCTTCACTGAGTCAATGGAAATGAGTTTGTGCAAACCCCGGGAGACAGTGAAGGACAGGGAAACATGGAGAGCTGCAGTCCATGTGTTTGCAAAGAGTCAGGCAGGACTAAAAAAGTGAAGAACAACAAGAGTATATGATGCTTTGGTTTCAAAATCGAAACCTCTCAAGAAATATCCTTTAAATATTAAATTATTTATTCAAGTTTAAGGTAGTCCTACTCCAGTGGTTCAGTTGGTAAAGAACCCACTTGCCAATACAGAAGATGCAATCTTTGGGTTGGGAAGATCCCGAGAAGGAAATGGCAACCCACTCTAGTATTCTTGCCTGAAAAATTCCATGGACTGAGATGCCTGGAGGGCTTCAGTCCATAGGGTCACAAAGAGTTGAGCGAGTTAGGTGCAAAGAATTAGGCAGGCACTAAAATAGATAGAATTCAAAATGTCAGTATCGTTTTCTTTCTGTCTTAGACAATTCAAGAAAATCATACTGACTTTTTACTATTTGAAGAATTATGCATATCACACACTTTTAAAAATATAGTCTTTACCTCAAAAGAAATTACTTATATATATACATAGAGGTGGGAAATTGAGTAAATAATTTTCATTCACAATATAAGGACATCAAACTTGTTTTTACAAAGTTATTGACAGAAAGATACTCTATGTTACAATAAAACTTTTAGATTATTTGAGCAGTATGTGAAGTAACCTGTATATGTGAGAAAAAATGCTTGGAAACATATATATTAAAATGTTAATGGTATAAAGATCACAGATGATTTTATTTTCATGTTTTTTTGCATATTTTGAAATAAATGTACATTACTTTTGCAATAAGAAAAATTAAACAAAAATATATTTAAATTAAACTGTTGATTGAATGATGGAATGATTGCATTTATAACTATCAAGTTAGACAAAGATGCAATTAGTTTAGTCAGATGCCTTATTTTCGCCAGAACAGACTAATGTTTGGTTCACCTAAATTGACCAGCAATCTGTTCTGGTAGCTGTAGGTACTCTTTAAGTACTTTGGAAGAAACCCTGCACCTTGAAAATAGTTTACTTTATTTTTAGTGGTAATTTTTCAGAATTCATTTATTTCTACATGTGCTGCCTTATGAATATATTAGTTGCCCATTGGGCATTAAAGTGGTTAATAGACTAAATCTCTCTAATTATAGAGGAGATCAAGATGTGTTGACATCTCTGCTATCTGGGGGAGTGACAACCCTGGGTACCTGCTATATTCTGACTTTCATGCTACACTTGTTAGTATCAAAAATTCTCTGTAAAAATAATTTATCTGCAAGTAGCTCACAGAAAAAAAAAAAGTATATATTTTATCAGATTTGTCTAGTCAGCTGTGACATCAGTCCCCTCCCATTCTTACAGATTTAAAGTCCCAAGAGTAAGCAACAGAACATAGTTCATTAATAACCTCTAGGGTCCTTTCCTCTCAAAGCTGGTGTGGAGCTGCAGAAATGGCATAAAGCTGGGGAATAAGAGACTGGGTTCTGGTCGTAATCCTTATTTGTGACCTTGTCAGTGAAACTTGAATGTAATTCACTTTTTAGTTAGAGAATTAGACTAAATTTTCTCCAAGCTTCATTTTGGATTTAAATTTCTGTGACTTTATTTTTCATTTATTTTTGGATTTAGAAGGGAATTAGTTTAGTAAGCTTTTAGGGCATTTCCATTTCTCTTAAACAGTAACTTTGATCCTTTTGCAAAGATTTCATGGCACATTTTCTCTCTTAATTCCCGTTTCATTTTAACCATCATCAGAAGAAGTATTTTCTTACACAAAAGAGTTTGGACACATGTAATTTGCTTATAAATGACTTCCAATCATTTGATAGGTGTGGCTACATTGTTATGCTTTTGTAATATTTACCTATTAACATACACATGTACATATGAAAAAGCTACATATGAAAAACATACATATGAAAAAGCTACATGAACCTTAATTTATAAAGTTTTCTTGACTCCTACATTTCACAACTTCTGATGAATTAAAAAATGCATTTTCTTAATAGTGATTAATTTTCTTGCTTCACTAATCAA